>NW_009218631.1:0-37848 GCF_000690835.1 Fulmarus glacialis
TATAATAAAATATAATAATAAAAAAATAATAAAAATATGATTATTTAGTGTTATGAGAAGTGACATTTAATCAAGTTTATAGAAAACAAATATTTAATTACTTACTGAATCCGAGGTATCAAAAGCTCTCCATCTCCTTTTACTCTCTTATTATACGTAAAGACATTTATGAATATCCAAAATATTAAATTAAAATGGGAGAGGGTGTTGTTCCTGTGTTGAAGAATACATTTTTATTTGTATTTAAGACTTGCCATTAATTTCCCAGTGCAGGAGTTAAGTTCTGTAAACATGTCAGTTTTGATATAAAAGAGCAATGGGTTTACTGTAAAAACATGTTCAGGAAAGTTGAGAGAAAGAGGAATTGTTGCAATAGTTTTTTTGATTAGGAGTTCTGTGCAGTCTTTTCTGGGCACAAACTGTGATAGGTCAGGTTTTACATTCCATCAGACTTTGGGCAGAATATATTGTTTGTAACACTTCTTTCACTCTTTGATTTTTGGTGTTGAGACTGTAAGAGATTCCAAATGGAAATAATTTCATCAAATACTTGTAATATATATTAACTATACTGTATGTATAATATATATTACTTAGGACTTTCAGAAACAGTTTTGCCAGGATTTTTAGATTCTACCAATATGCAAATAAATAAGAGTCCTGTAACTTTTTAATTTTTGGGAATAACCTGGACAAAAAGTGAAGCCAAGACACTTATCTCAAGTAAACAATGTCAGTATAAATACATATGTATAAATACATTTTTAAAAAAGCATTTACAACAACAATGAAAGTCATAGTAAATAGCTTGGGAAAAAAGATATGTTCCATAACATTCAAATTAGAATTTTGCAACAATGGCTAGAATATTAAAAATTTCCCATTTTGTTCCATCTTCAAACTCTTTTGAAGTTGCTTATTCTTTCTAAGTTTTCACTTTCTTATCAGTTACTTCATTGATACTGAAAACCAGCTTTCTCAAGTTTTCTTAGATGTCATGTAACCCATACAGCTTTAGGATTGAGTAGAATATCTGCCTTTTAATCTTTTTTAAGCAGCTAGATCAGTGATCATGAACTGTATCTATCTCATGTTCTTTGTCCAGGTCTTTGGATGCAAAATGGAGGTTCTATTGTAAAAAACTCTTTCCTGCTACAGTTGTAATTAATTATTTTTCTGGATCTTGTCAAAGTTATTGATGGCTTTATTTCTGAAAATGTTCATGTGCTTTACGAAATGAATTACTACCTACTTTGCTTCTGCGGTTGTACAAATTTGGAGGCTGTAAACAAATATCTAGCATGCAATTTCTGTTGCCCGCATTTTTCTTCCACTTTGTTAAATAAAGAAATCATTAATAATCCAATTGTGTAAAATGGAACACCTAAAGAAATCTGGCTGGAAGTTTCTTATATGTTCTCTGTTAATCCTGTTTGTGCAGAAAATATGAGTTATGCCTACAACACTGCAACCGTGAGTAGAATCTATTCTCATTATATGAAAATGAAAGCTCCCTTGTGAGAGTAAGAAAACATTAGACGTTAAAGTTTCCTTTACGTCCCCTCTTCTCTGTTGGCAAGTGGTCTATGCTATCATGAGAAATACTAAAAGCAGTGAAGTAAATGACACAAAAAAGATGCATAAATGAAAAGGACTGGTAAGTGATGAAATATTTGTAATACATGTGATTCTTATGTCAGTTATTTCAGCTGAAAAGATGAGAAAAATTCTTTACAAAAAGCCCATGCACATTGTTTTCAGTACTATTGGAAAATCACTTAACTGCAGTAAAACAAACAAAAAAAATCTTGTCATAAAGCTTTATTCCTTTTTTATTTCCAGTCAATATTGTCTGCTGTGAGACAACTGGGCTACATTAGTCAAACTATTTTGATTCTATTAATTATTTCTAAAGCCACAAAGGCGATTACAAGAACAAAACAATTGACCCCATAAAGCAGACTTGTAAGTTTGCTCATGCTTGCATTATCAAGAGCATTTAAATCATCCTGAAATAACAGGTGAAAATGGGATGAGTTATCTATTCTGCAGAAGACGGGAATTTTGCACATGCTTGAAAGACTCGCCAGAATCTCTCACTCTCCAGAATTGAGTTCCAGATAATTGACAAAATTCATGGTTACAGATCTCCAGAAATATATGAATTCCATTTCGTATATTTGGAGTGAATTTCAATGTTTCCCTATTTTAATAACTCGGGTTTTAATGTGGGGACAACATTTATATAGTTTTGTGGAAAAAAGCTCTCAAAGTCATTAATTTAATTAGTGCACTACTGTGAGTTGAAATATATTTTGTTCAAAAGTTGCTGTTGTGAATGTTTTAATTGTCACCATTGTGCTAAGACTCTGTTGAAAGGCATTTGGTATGTAAAGGGATTGAGGGGAAACTAATGAAACAACAGTGAGACTGAAGGAAGAGAAGTTTTAATTAGCACTTTTATTCCCGTATTTCATTATGTTCTGTTATGTTGCTGATTTTGAAAATTTACCTAAAACTAGAATATTTTTGTTGGGTAAAATGTGAATGTTCTCTGTCATGCACCACCTCATGGTTTGCAGCCTTCTAAACAAACTGTGTGCTGCCTGGAGGAGATTCCTCTCTATGCATACAACATTTGGCATTACCACTCTTAAACTTCACATGCAGTTTGGTAGTGAGCCCATGGAGCAGCTCTTAAGCGGCTCACCACACATTCTGACAGGCAGGCAAGCTGCCTGTAAAGGTGTTCTGGGCTAACCCTGGTAGGCAGCTAAGCACTACACAGCTGCTTGCTCAGTCCATCCCAGAGTGGGATGAGGAGGAGAATCAGAAGGGTAGAAGTGAGAAAATTTGTCTGTTGAGAAAAAGACAGTTTCATAGGTAAAGAAAAGCTGCACACGCAAGCAAAGCAAAATAAGGAATTAATTCACTATTGCCATCGGCAGGCAAATGTCCAGCCACTTTCCTGGAAAACATGGCTTTATCACATGTAACCGTTACTTGGGAAGACAAATGTCCTAACCACGAACATCATCCCTTCCTCTTTCTTTCCTTCAGCTTTTATTGCTCAGCACAATGTCATTTGGTATGAAATATCCCTTTGGTCAGTTGGGATCAACTCTTCTGGCTGTGTCCCCTCCCAGCTTCTTGTGCAGCCCCACCACTGGCAAGGCAGTGTGAGAAACAGAAAGCCTTGACATTGTGCAAACACCGGTCAGCAATAGCTAAAACATCGGTATGTTATCATCAACACTGTTTTCGTCCACAGCACCATACCATCTGCTATGAAGAAAATTAAGTCCATCCGAGCCAAAACCAGTACAAAAATTCTGCCCTGTGTGATTGTTTGTTGGTTTTGTAGCAGCCTGCATAGCATCCTGTTCCACCTAAAAATTAAACTTACTATCAGGCAAGATTTGAGATAAAGTGTTCTATTAAGTGCTCTATCGATGTGAACAGTAAGCAGCAATTACACTGTTTAGAAATAAGGTTACAAAAAAATAGTAAAATAAAGTAAAACTTTGCCTGAAGCCTTTACATAGTTACTGTCACCAAGTGTTATCTCCATCATTTTGTTCTGCTGTATAAACAGGGGTGCATTCGGGCAGGAATTCTCCCTCAAAAACTAAATCTCTCATGTTACAAGTATTACCTCTTTTATACTCACAACCTCAGAACACTGTTGATGAATCAAACTTTGGAACTTTACAGTGGTCTTAAAAGTTTTCACGTAATGCTGCAGATACCAGCTTTAGACTGAGAAGAAATAGATTATTCCTTAAGTTCTCCCAGGACAAGAACAAAGGGCATTCATTCTTTCTAATATCGGTTTGGAGGGGGGATTATTTTGGATACTTGTTTATTGATTTCATTGTTGTCATTAACTTAATATTAATTTTGGCAGCAATTTGATCACTGTAATGTTTTGGTTTTAATAAGCTCGGGAAAAAAATTGAGCATATTAGTCTAATTATTCTTGCTTATTGGTATGTATTTATTTGTTTATAATCCTTTTAAATTATTATAGGTATCATCTGGCACCTATCAAATTGTAAAATGAGTCATAATCGCTCTAGTTAAAAGATAACTCAAATGAGAAATCTGCAAGATATTTAGGGTTGGATGCTTTTTTTTATTTTTATTAATGTGAAAATCCTTCACATGGTCACTGTAGAATAGATTATTTTCATTCCCTCTCTTCTGAATATATGAATTAAAATAACTTCTTTCCTCAGTGTCACAATCTTATACTCATTTTCTCCCACCGGGAAAAAAAGAAAGAATCAACCTTTAGTAACTCATAAGAACATTCATAATTGTAAGCTTAATTTTATGTGACGTACCTGCTGCTTACTTTCCAGTTATTGCAAATAAATTCTAGTTGTATTACACTTCTAAATGTAGTGCTTTCATAGGTGTTAAATTAGTATCATTTCAAGTCTGTTTATTCACAGAATAAGTTCATTCCACTGTAGTGAAATATGAAATGGCTGATCATATATTTTCATACCTGCTTCAGAACTCAGTCTAATTAGCAATATAAATTCTTGTGAACATTTTATACCCATGCCTCAAAGCTTGTCCCCACTGAAATCCCATTTGTGTTCATGCACTTAGTCCCTGCCTCTTCCAAAGCTGTCTATGCACTTGGTTTCAAAGTGCTATTTCATGAATTCACAGAATATGGAGGGTTGTACTGCTACAAGAAAAATGAATGCCAGATATATTAGAGCTCAGGGTAATCACAAATACCAGGATACGTTCAATTAAATTTAAATCTCATACATTAAAAAAAAAAAAATCCTGTTCCTGCTGCATCAAAGATAAGAAGTTTGTATAAATTTGATACATTTGGAAGATGGTGGGCAACATATTGAAAGTCCTTTTTTTTTGTTGTTTAACATGTAAACTAATGCTAGATGATACTAAAAATTGCAGTGAATATGTCACCTGAATGATGCCTACCATTTTGGATAATGAACTAGAGCCTCTAAAGTGTAGAATAGAACCATTATCTTGAGCTAAAAAGGCATTGGTTTCTCATTTGAAGATTGATCATGGTTGACTCAAGAATACTTGGATTATAGATGAATCACAGTATGAAGCATAAGAACCTATGTTAAGTTGAAATCTAACAAGCACGTAAATATTTTAGAGAAAACTATAGCCATGAATAGTTTCTAACATTTATATTTGCTATCTCATTCCTTCTGCTCCATTACCTTTGAGATACAGCCCTGTAATAGATATTGTAGAAAGCAGTGCTTTAAGAATCCAGCGTGAGCTCCTTGCACCAGGTTATTACATTTTTTCATGGCTCATTCCTTACCAGACTAATCACCCCAAATTCAGACATTTCAGCTATGCCTACCCTACAATGAAAACAGGGCTAACACTCTGGCTGGGGTACCACTCTGTGTGCATCTATACAGCTGCTCTGCTAGCACTCACGCTGGAGTGGTTTCACTCTGTGCCAAATGGCATGCTCTGAAACAGTGCCCAGGCATGATTTCGGGGAAGAGCATAGGGAAGGGGCTGTTCCCAGCTGGTGACATAGATAAGGTGTCTTTGGTAGGAGAGGAGGGGAGGCTGTAACCATATGGACACAAGGTCAATGTCACCATTTGGCTTTATGGGCAGAGAACAGTTGCTGGCCTGCTGTATTTAGTAGTATAATTTGCAGCCTTAGTGGGGGAGATGCTGATAAATTCCTTTGAGCAATACCTTTGCAATTTATCTTTTGTGCCCTATGATAGGTTTTAATCTGCTTAAAAAGGCAATCCCTCCTTGCTGTCCACTCCTTCCTCCTCATGTTAGAAAAAGGTCCACCATTTAGAGAAGATGGTTTGCTTGCTTCTATCTTCTCATTGTTTTCCCTCCCTTATGGGCACTATTGTTATGCCTGCTGTGATTAGGTCTAGTCACTGCTCATTCATGACATGCTAGTGCCACCATTGGTACCCTTCTGGTCTCATAGAATCATAGAATGGTTTAGGTTGGAAGGGACCTTTAAAGGTAATGAGTCCAACCCCCTCTGCAACGAGCAGGGACATCTTCAACTAGATCAGGTTGCTCAGAGCCCCATCCAACCTGACTTTGAATGTTTCCAGGGATGGGGCATCTACCACCTCTCTGGGCAACCTGTTCCAGTATTTCACCACCCTCATCGTAATAAAATTTCTTCCTTATATGTAGTCTGAATCTACCCTCTTTTAGTTTAAAACCATTACCCATTGTCCTATGGCTACAGGCCCTATTAAAAAGTCTGGCCCTATTATCTGTCCCCATCTTTCTTATAAGCCCCCTTTAAGTACTGAAAGGCTGCAAGGGAGCAGCCAGTCTCCCCAGAGCCTTCTCTTCTTCCTTTCCCCCATCCCTCCCCTCTGCCACCACAGACAAGCCTAGGCTGGAAGCAAAGATAGAAAGACAGGCTTCTGTCCTTGCAGTGTGAACAGCCGCTCAAAGACTTTGCAGATGAGGTAAAGGAAACATGGCATTAAATTAAGTTTTCTGGTTTGTGATAATAAGCTGTGTTGGGACCCCTTTGAAAGAACCTCCTGCTTGGAGCCTTGCACTCTACTAAGACCATGGGCCACAGAACTGTTGAAATGCTCATTGGCATTGGTATTCAAGGGAGAAGAGTGAATAACTAAGGAGTTAAAACCTGTCTCTGTAATGTCTAATCTGGATTTATTTTTATATATATTCTTGCCATGGATGCGTGCCTGACAGCAAGGACTAGTGTAGACCTGCTATATTTAGAGATCTGATCAAAGGAAATGTTGTTGGCTAAAGCTCAATTTTTTATTTCTTGTTGCATCTGCTTCACATGGGTTATTGGTAGTGTCAAGGTCCAAGGAAAAAAAAAAATAAAAAGGCAAAACACTCATGTGGTGAGAGGGCCTTGAAAAATAGGAAAATGTTGATATTTACTGGACAGCAGCAACTAGGGAATTGAGGAATGCACTTTATAAGATAAAACTTTAGAGAGGAGAAGCAAGTTATCACAGAAAGAGGCAAGTTAGAGAAATCTGATTAGATATCACCTGCAGAATATATAGTCTTGAGAGATGTCAGGATAAAAAACAATGTTTAGAAATAAACAGAACAATGTCTGGGCAGTAGAAGTGATAGAATATAAAGTAAATTTGATCTAGGAAAGTTCTTGAATTTAGTTTGCCCACTTGGATGGACAACTGATGAAATCTGAGAGAAAAAAAAGGTTGAAATAAAATGTGCTACTGAAAGAAACAAAACTATGATAACTTCCATAAATGAAACATAACCCTTAACTCATTAGTCGTGTCCAACCACATCAGTTGGAAATTGACACCATCTGCATTTGTGAAACAAAGATGTTCAGTAGTAGGTGTGAAGGAAAAAAGCCAAGCACTAATCCAGATTTACACAGTTGTGTATTAGCAAATCAAGTCATAACAAGAGCTATCAGTTTAAACATAAATAGATTATGTTCAGATTTAAAATTTGCTGCCTTGGCTTCCACTGGAAATCAATCGGTGGGTATTAACTGAACTGGCACCTTCTTAACATTTTCAAGTTTTTTGATATTGGAAAACTGAGTATCTCATGCCTTCATATATCTAATGTTTCTCTCCTGAACAGTAGGCATGAAGGAAACTTAAAAAGTAACAGGCTTTGTGAATATGGCTGAAAATAGCTGACTGTGGCAAGGTGATTCTGTTAAGATGTATTTAACTGAATGAACCACAAACGTATCCCTGATCCAGGTACACACTCTACATACTAACCCTTGTCAGGATGGGACCTGACCATACATATTCTTCTCTATGATTTAGAGAAAGAAAAGTGATAACCTGCTGGGATCAGGTTCCCAAACAGGGACTCCTGGGAATGTTATAGAGGGAACCTGCCCTGTCTGAACAGCCTTCTTAAAATAGCTGTTTGAGCATAATATATAGGTTGCCTGTGTGTTCATCTACTTTGTAACTCTATGGTAACAGTAACATCCAAAATTCTAGTATCTTAAAGGCCGATTTACTAAAAGGACCTGGGAACTCATTTTAATAACTTCTGATTTGTGAATTTTCAAAATTTGGAGAGAACAGGTTACCTGAGAGAATTAATCAGCAATTGGATCATCATGTGCCGGTCTGTATATTCCATCTGCAGCTTTTCAAAGTGACCCAGGGTAGGTCTTGTCTAATAAAGAGATTTTTGCGATAACTTTCAAAATTATAACTAAATTTTACCTTCCCTAATATTTCCACTTTCACTTTGAAGTATCTGAAGTTTTCTTGATACTTTGCTTTCCTATCCAATGACTTTTAGAGTTCATGGACTTTCAAGACTGTTATCATGTAGACATAATAACCCTATGAATTTAGGAAGAATTTTCCAGTATTCTTACCTCTGTTCAATGCATCTGTTTGCAAAACCTGCTATGATGTGTGGTTCACCTATGCAAGGTGTCATATTATTTCTGAGAAAACTTTTTTCTTTCAGTGTGAAGTGTGATCATTAATTTTTACCAGTTACCTTACAGAAGATAATTTCAATTGTTCAGAAGTTTTGAATACCAACATGCAACAGAAGAAATCATTATCTTTTCACAGACACACTGCAAGCTGAAGAAGATGTTAAGTTCATTGAGTAAATTATTCATTGTGATTTTTTTGTTCAGCTCTAATTAAGGTTTTCTGCTAGCAGGATATGTTTAATACATTATAGAGTCAGCTTGTGCAAAATTGTAGTCCCAGTTCTAGTTTCATTTGATAAAAGGGTTTTTCTATTTGTTTGTTTTACATTCTCCCAGAAATTTATTTTTCTTTGGTTTTCATAGTAAAGTGTTTTAGTTGAACTGCAGTGTAAGAATGCCAAAAGTTTAGGAAGCTATTTTTCCTTCCTACTGTTGTTGATGGCTCATATTAAGAAAGTAATGACCATGTAGTGTGTTACATATCTACCAGGTGTTTCATTTTGTTCTTCATATAGAGCTACATAGCTGTTTTTATTGAAGTATAGAAAATGATGCAATATTGGTTTGTGGTTTTAGTGATAGCGTATCTTTAGTACAGCAATATGAAGTTCAAGATTTATTTATCCATGTGTCCAAAGGCATACCTTCAATGAGAACTAGCACAAGCAAAGTGCTAGAAAATAGTAAATACTACAGCTTGACACTTTTTCATTATTATTCTATTTTTCCCTTGTAACAGCTGTTGATGTTAGGCTTTCTGTTCACACGGCCCAGTGACAAGGATGTTCAAAAAGTGGCTTCATGGGTTTCAGTTTCTGAGTGCAAAATTTACCAACTTCAATAAATAGCTATGTTTTAATTAGCACCTTCTTTAAATGAAAGCAGATTCTCCATGTTCCCGGCAGAAGAAAATAAAATTATAGGTAAAAATTACCTCAAGAAAATTACAGAGAAGGCTAAATTCTGAGTGTTGTTAGAAGATTAGTAAAATTTTCTGCAGTGACTAGATGAGACATATAGCCTACTTGGGCTTTTTGCAGAGGAACCAATTCCAGAGAATGAAAGGAGATATTACTCTATCTTAATAAGGTAATAATACTTAGCAATTTTTTTCATTATACTAGATTAATATTTAACTCTTCCCAGAAAATTTCTGTCTTGCATAGGCACACACACACACTCTCTCCTCTGTTGAAAGCAAGCAATACGTGGCCTAGTTCTGATCCATCAGTCTGCTTTGTGCAATTGCATCTGAGAAGAAAAAAGCTTCAAAAATAATCAATACATCCCCTGCCAACAGGGTTGCTGAAGCATTAATCTGCAAATAGGACCAGCAAATGTTTTTTGCAATTGCCAAGAAAGTCGTATCCTGTTAATTCTCCTGTTCAGTTGTTTGCTTTGTGGTAGTTTGCAGCAATCTAAACCACCTTTTTGGTTAATGAAGAACAGCCAATTTTCAAACATAGAAAAGCACTTGCATAAATATTCACACGAGTGGGAAATATTGGTTAAAGAGGAGTTTGGTATCCTACTTCATTAACTCCTAATGGGAGTTGTGATCCTAACTTCCCTGTTGCATTTTCTTGAAGACCTTTCATTTAGTGTTTGGCTTCTGCAATACTCAGTCTCTACTGTCTTTACTGTTAAAATAAACATTGCATGAAGTTAGTCTGTATTTAAAGTCACAGTATGGTTTAGCCATTGAAAGTAATCTAGTGACCTTTGTGTGGTACACTTTTTTGGTGGTTGTAAAAAATGTCACATGAATCTAGAATAAGGAATGAACAAGACATCTGAAATAAAATGCTCAAATAAAATTAGAAAATAATATTAATTTCTACTGAAATATATAAAGGCATGAATTCTGCTCTCCAACGTGCAAGTTTAGTGACAGTAACTGATGGGGGGGTAGAAATTTGAGTTTAAAGCAGTACAGGTTAGAACATATATTGGTGCACTATATTTAATATTTTACCAAATCTAAAACCCCCTCATACTTCTATACTGCCTTGCCATTTACTAGTTTGTACACTAGCTTGTGTAAATTAATACTGTTCCTCCTAAAACTGTTTCTATTTTATTCTCATTGTCCGACACAATCACAAAACACCCCCACCTGTATGTATCTGACTATTTTGTCTATAAGTAACTATTAAATACCCTAAGCTTAAAGCATCCTTAATCAAAATTAAGGTTTTAAAACTTATTTGATGAGAAGATTATGATAGTCCAGTTACAGCTACAGTTATGCTAAAAGAATTATTTGAAATTACATAAATCAAAAGTTGCCTTTTAACAACTGTCTCAAAGAAATAATATCAGTGTTCAAGCTCTACATAACATCAACTCATTCAATTACTTAAAGCCTGATTCAAAGCTTGCTTGAAAAATTAGTTAAAAGTCCCAGTTAGTTTAATTTAGAGTTATGTTTGAGTTTTGGTTGGGTTTTTTTTTTTTTTTTCCCCCCCATTAAAGCAAGTTGAACATAACTCTGGTTGTAACAGTTGCAGTTTTATTGTTTTAACTTTGTAGGGGAGTACATTTTAAGGCATGTCAAAATTTGAACTCTCAAATGTAGTATTGTGTGTTCACCATTACCTTGTTTATGAATCTTATTAAAACATCAGTTATTTTAAAATGAGTATGTACTTTGTGACATAATTTGTATTTGATCCTTTCTTGAAGTGTTGTGTTGCCACAGATAATATTTTCCTAATTAAATTCATGGAATTACATGTGTGGGAAAAACATTGATTTATATTGTTTATACATGGTGATGATAAGTATACAGAAAAGTGGGAAAATAATTAGAATTATTAAAAGTATATTCAACTTTGTGATCTTTGTGCAGTTGTGTCAGAACTATGTAAAAACCTTTAAAATTGCAGTGTGAATAAAAAGGACGTTATTTTGCACAGCTTTTAGGAAAGCTATTCAATGAGTAAATAAAGCTTACTTAGTGTTTTAAAGTTATATTTGTTTTAAAAAAAACTAGATAGTTTGTGTAATGGCCACTGACATCTAGTTACATACTAAATTTGTACTTAGAATTGTTTCAATATTAATATTGCTTGCTTTCAGTAGCCACATGCACATTTAAATGGGCATATATTTTTATAAACACATCATGCATATTAACTGTAACTTAAATATGTCCCTACATTTTTTAGCTAATAGTTTTAAAAAGAACAATGTGTGTCTGTCCAGGGATTGATAGAGTCCTGGTGACATCTTGAACATCATTAATATTTTTTGCAGTACAAGCAGTTTTTCCCCATCTGCAAATACCTACTTTCCTGACTCCAGAGCTGAACTATGTTAGCCAAGCCAGATAGAAGCTAGATAGTCACCAGCTTTATTTCTGTAATGATATCTTTTTTTTTTAGCTGTAACTGCTTGTCAGATTTCTTTGCTCTGCCAAGAGCCATTTCTCATTCCACAGGTTCAATTTTCAGCAGTTCCATTTCCCTGATTCTCCAGTTCCACAGTGATAGGAACATATAAGCATGTAGTAATGGCCGTGCTAAAAAGTTTATTTTTCAGGTGGACTTACTAGCATTGTATCTGCCTTTAATAATACAGCTGCATGATTCAGATCAGAAATGGCTTGTGCCCCACTGGCTTAGAGCATGGGTGAAATTAGTATGACAGCTTCCACATAAACGTATGTTAAGGTCTCTTTTTTCTCCTTTATCTGGCCTGTAAATCTTCCCCCTCACTTCAGTGCTCTTTTTGAGTCCACAATGTCTGTTGTCTCAAGATATCACAACAAATTTTGGAAATAACACTTACTGGTTTGAAGTTAACGTACAATGGACAAGGGAAGTGTGAGAACTTTTAAAGGTAAATATCAACTTAAATTCCAATGTCCAATTTAAAATACAGAAATTAAGTTTTCCTGAAAGCGCTTGACACTTCTCCTCTAAAAAATAAACTACAGAAGAGCTTTCATGTAAGGGAACAAATTTGAAAAACAGGTCTTTGGCTCACTGTTGATTAGAGAGAGGGTCCCTAGTGAAAAAGTTGCACAAAGTTAGTATTGACTTTCTGTTAGCACTGTGCTGAAATCCCGTGTGTAGGCACTGCAGGGTTTACACTGACTGGTTGATTGCAGTTATCATCCACTGACACTTCTTCTGGTGTACAGAAAGATTCTGAAATATTCTGTCAGATTTACACACAATTTCTTTTGATATAAGCAACATAAGGAAGGTGGGGGGTACATGCTTTTTCTTCACAAACTTTTTTCCTCACATTCAGAAATCAAAGGTAATTAGAAAATTGTTGTTACGATGGAGGTCTGGGTAAATCTTAGCAATGAAGGAATCAGTCTTTGTATATATTTTTCCTAATACCCAAGAAGAAGCATCACAACTGTTTTCTCAAGGTATGATGTTTAGTGTGGGAGCACCTAAATTGCATCACAGGTAGTAATTATCCAATGATTTCATTAATTTTGTACCCACTTATCTTGTATATTAAAAATGGTAAGTAGACAATTACTGTAAAATGTATGCTGGCACCTTTTTTTGGCTTGCCTTTTTTTTTCTTTTTTTAATTCTTTGTATCTCATTTGGAGTTTCTTTCCCTGCAGCATCTTAATTCTATTCATTCTTTTGACACAAGCCTGCATTATTGGAAGGTCACATTTTAAATTTTGGAGAGCTTTTTCTGGCCATAAAATGTAATTTGCCATATTAAGCAAAGATCATAGCAGATGGTATTGTGTGATTTTTCTTTTTCACTTCATTATCAGTTAGGGTTCTGAATTTCAGAGGATTATGTCAGGTTCTGATGGCCCCAATTTAATATTTATCAGGGCAGTAAAAGTGCATTGAATTTCCTGATACATGAGAAGAATTTATTTAGAAATAATTCCTGTTTTAATAAAAATGCTATCCGGTATTAGTAACCTTACCTTTTAGGTTTAATTAGTCTAAAAATATTTCTTCCACATTCTCCAAAACCCAAGTGAGATAAACTAATTCAGTGGTTTTCTTAGAGAACTACGTTTGTGCAGAATTTCCTGATTTCTTCATCATAGAGAAATGATTGCCCTTTTATTCTTTACTTACACTTGAGTGTTTGAATTTTTAGTGCTGAGGCATTTATTGGACTAAAATCATGTTCTCACTCACACCTGAGGAAATGCAGTATCTCTGCTAATTTTAACCAATACCAGCTTTTTCCTAATAAAACAGCAGTGTACAGAGAGATAAGAAGAGTTTTTTTCTGCCTTGCCTCTTTCACCTCCCGATATGAAAATGCAGTGTCTGTAGAGGTTATGGGGGATTATGACAGAAGTCGTTGTAAATAGCACAGTCTCCATTTTAATAATCTCTCGAAACATGGCCTGCTTGTTCTCCCGCATAAGGCACTCTCTTTTGGGGTTTACTTTTTATGTCCTACCCATCCAAAGCTAAACTTACTTCAGCTCTTAGTGATTTTGGGGAAATTGGAAGGGTAACAATGATTATAATATTAAAACCTGATTTTAACCTATGTAGGAAGGTCATAATAGTAAAAAAAGGAGTCAAGGGGAATGAAGGAAAAGTGAGAAGGGGAACTGACCTATAAAGAGACTGTTATCACTTTTAAAATTACTGATAACTCAGAACTGTAAAATTTGATGTCTCTGTGAAATAACAAAGCTACAGAGGGAGGAAATTCTGTCGTGTGTCTGTTATAGGCCATTTAATCAAATCAGGAAAGAAAGTAAAACTGCGTCTTAAACATTTAGCTGTAAAATGCACAATGATAAAGTACACTTTTATAGGCACTGTAGCTTAAGAAACAGATTCTGGACATCTCAATATATAATAGAAATATCATTTGTTTTTTAAACATTACATTATGATTTTCTAACAAAATGGGTATGCCATTGTTCTATAAGCAGGATGTTGCAGGCTATCAAGAGGTTAGAGGGATTTTCACCTGATTGCATTCAGAGGTAGCAGAAAGAGGA
This sequence comes from Fulmarus glacialis, assembly GCF_000690835.1. Classification (NCBI taxonomy): domain Eukaryota; kingdom Metazoa; phylum Chordata; class Aves; order Procellariiformes; family Procellariidae; genus Fulmarus; species Fulmarus glacialis. The sequence goes on from NW_009218631.1 coordinate 14,427, forward strand.
AGGCATATTTAAATATTTAAGTAATATTTAAATGTATATACTCAAATCCACAAAGGATTTAGGATGGATGCAGGCACCTAGTTTAAATACCAGACACAGTCCTCAAAACCACAATGTGACTCTTTAGGCATCTAACACCTGTAGACACTTGAACTTTTGCCAGTGAGTTTCTACTAGTACAGGTAATTCTCTTCCAAATCTTTCCCAACTTGGTAGCACTGAGCAGCTTAATGCATCCTACCCATCTGTCTTCAGCTGGAAACTTCTGCGTAGGCATTCCCCCCAGGCTAATCCAGAAAGTGTGTTCAGAGTGAGAGGAGAAATATGCATATCCCCTCTTACTAAAAATAGCAAGTGGTGTTGCTTCCCTCTTAGGCAGTAGCACAAAGGTGATGATGCTTGTTAGTATATGGAGAACCTGAATTCATTGCCCTCCTCAGCTGAGGGATGCTTAACCTGCTGTGTCCAGAAAAAAGATCTTTACAGTGGAGTCCTGTCCCAGAAAAGTAAATCTGAGGTATTAAATCCAGCTATTAGAAAGTAGGAAGAAGGTAGTCTGAGGAAGGGCTGTGATAGTGCTACTCTGTTTGTGTGATACTGGTAGAATATGTTCTGCTGCAGCATATTTTTTTAAAAGTATGGGTCAAGATAAAAGACAGTGTATGCTACTGATGTAACACTGGAAGAAGGGAATTTTCAGGAGACATTTGAATGAAGGAGAATAATTTGATAGACCAGAGCAGCGAAAAAATAAACATTGTAGAAAAGGAAACAGAATATCTGGGATGAAATTAAAAATTTCCAAGTCAAATTTGATCATGCCATGGCCATGAAATACATCTGTCAAAAGAAAAGAAATGGCAATCAAGGACTAGTTGTGTCTCTGATTTGCAAAATCTGTAGTGGTTCTTTATTTGGACTGTGCTTCCTCTTCCTTCTGCTTAGTGTTTTACTGCATTCCTTGCAAGTCGTTCTCTAAGAATGTTCCCTATCCACAATGTGCAAAAGGCAAACCTATCAGCTGAACAAGGAGCATTTTTATTGGATAAGCAATATGAGCTTCTCTTTTTATTAATATTTTAGTGTCACTTAGGCAGTTTTAAGTCTTTTTAATGAATGATTTTGTACTTGGAGTTTTCTAATACACTCTCCTGGGTATTTCTAATTTTACTTAGCATAAAAGAAAGCTGCCACTGATACAAAAGCTACTAAAGGACATTTAAAAATAGAACTTGTTCTTGTCTGCTGGGTAGTAAAGTTCAGATGTATTCTTGTTTGGTCATTTTCAAGCAATTTTTTTTATTCTTATAATGACTCAGGTGGCTTGCTGCAAAATTCAACTACGACTACTGCTAATTATTCTAGTAATTTACAAAACTTTTTACTGCAAACATTTGCTATCATATGCTTTGTAGTAACAAGAAAAGAAGCAATTTACCTTCTTAACTACTGCCTAGAAGCAGTACACACTGATGGGCCACGTGCAATATTATGATGTGATATGAGAATAGTTGAGATGCGCACATGGATGTTATTTATCTGAGGCCATGTCAAGTACAAAATGAGCTTATAGCGTGAGTGATCACTCTGACTCTGAAATACTGTTATTTACTGCAATATCCCTTTATTAGACTTTGTGGAGTTCAAAGGACCATACAGCCCTTTACAAAGGGCACAGAAATGGAGAGTGAGCTGTTGTATAAGTGCAGGCCTTAACAACAGAAGAAACTATTTTTTAGCTCTTTATGTTTTGATATATTTGATGGTAGCTGATATTTCTGCTCCAGGCATGTTGTGGAATATAATTTAAGTCATAGTTTACTAAAAAAAGGGTTTTGATTATAAAAAAGTATTAGCTTTGTTGTTTCTGAACTATTTATGATCTCAAATGAATCAAGTATTTTCAAATAGAAAATACTGAGGAATGAATGGGAAAATCTGCAAAAGTAGATGATGTTGGTATGGTCATCTACCTTTCTTCCTGTAGCTCAAAATTGCTGGAGTCCCACCTCTTCTATGTCAGAGACAGTTCTGTGAATATGCAGTTCAGTGTTTATCAAATGGTGGTGGTCTGTGGTCCAGGTCCAGTCAAATAAAAAGTTTTGTCCCAACTTTCCTAAGGTTTAAGACCTGATATATCCCACATTTCTACAGAAGATCTCATGTTCTTTATGATTCCCCAGTTTCCTAAGGAATCATTCCAGCTGGCATGCAGTTTTACCAGCTTTAAATGGAATATGTAGAATTGGTCTGGTCCAGCAGAGCTAGTGCTAGTGCTCCACTTCTATATAGGCTTCGGCAGAATTATAGAGAGGTGCCTACAAAAACTGAGTAGTCATGCAATATGTGGGACATTCCACACACACTGGGATGGAAAGTGTGTGTGAGGGTAAAGGGTGACTGAAGTGTGCCAAACAGCACCTCTCTTGTTAAAAGTTGCTCCATTTTTAATAAAGAATGAAACTAACTGCAGGACAGGAAACTTGTCTTTCTTCTGTCAGTTCACAGCTCATTCTGTTCTGAGTGTCTTTTATACCTTTTCCAAAAGGTTCAAAGTCCCAGACAAAGTGACTGTGATGGTCTTACATAAAAATACACTGTGACCTCATAGTTAAAGGGTAACGAGAGAACTAAGAAGCTGATTTGAACCTTTACTCCCTGCTTTAACCTACCCATAGGCTTTAGGTTTCTCCCACTTTCAACTGCTACTCAGTAATTCATATAGCTCCAGCACAGCTCCAGCGCTATAATATTTAATAGCCGTAGACTGACCTACATAACCTTGGTGTTAGGAGTGTTAGAATGACTTTTTCCTTTTGAACATCTCATAGACAAGTTATTTGTGTTTTGGGGGTGGGTTCAGGATTCTGCTATTTCCTTGCAGCATTTCTTCCAGTGGATTTCTGGCTGTGCGTGGACTTTTTATCAAACTGACAAAACCAAACTGCATTCTATTTAATAACTGGAAAATTCTGTAGTAGTGGTGTGTAGAGTTTTGTGACACAATACAACCCTCACTAAGCACTACAACATCATTTAGGCATACAAAGCTGACAAAGCCTTCTATAAGGCAGCGTTAGCAACTGTTATTCATTTAGGAGACACTGAGATGCTTAACTAAGTGTTGCTACCAGAAGTGCCTGAAGTCACCTATATCTGTGTATACATGGACTCCCTTTTGAAGAAATAACAATACTTACTAACAACCAGTGCTCTTTAAGATATGTAGGTAAAAGGATATTCTTATCCCATCTGCCTTTCACTTTTCTATTTCCTTTCCTCAGAATCTCTCCCAGTTACAATTCCAAAAGCTGGGATGGTCCAGAGCGTGCCTTCTTTATCTACTGCGAACCTCTTTGTCAGTTTCATGTACAAAGCTACAAGTGTACTCACTATAAAAATGAACCTATGCACTTTGTAAATTGTTGCTCTATTTTTTGCTAATTAAGAGCATTATTTGGAGGGCAGACATTTCTATAAAAACAGTCTGGGTAGTTCCTGGTAATTTCACTGTGATTTTGCAGGACTAATCTAACCAAACTGGTTATTCTAAAGTTGAAACAAGTATTAAATATGAAATTGGAGAAATCTGATTATTAATTTCTGTTCATTCTCATATTCTTCTTCTAGTGCATTTTATCAAATGATGTCAATGTTTCCTGCTTACTAACATTGGGAAAATCACAACCTTCCCCTCCCAACTGAATTTCTATGCAAATAAGTTGTAATCTAAACTGGGAAGTGTTAGCATGCTATTTTAAACTTAGAAAAACTTAATTATCACAGATGAAATAATGTTTTTCTAATTGCTTCCTTAGATCCTTTTAAGTGTTTCTTATAACTTTTTAAATATCATTAAACAGTGCTTCTTTGTTAAAATAAGTGCTGCTTTTCCAACTGTGGTATTTCTGCTGGAGCGCATTAGTGGTTTTTGGTGCTGAGTGTCCCTGTTACAGTCCAAAGAGATAACACTTAAATGTATAAAATTACATTGCACATTGAGATAGCTGCTTCTTACAGTAGACATTTTTAGTTGTTTGCATCTTAATTGCTCTAAACTTCCTTTGAAAAGTTATATCAGGGAAGAAAGAAAAAGAAACAGCTGAAAAAATTACATTGGTCTTTGCACCCTTATTTAATGTGCTATGTATGACAAACATTTATTTTATGGTTTTGCAAAGAAAGAACAGCATAACAAGTATTTAAACTCTTTCTATTTTTAAAGCTGCTGCATTCATTTCAACAGATGTGTCTGTCAAGATATATTTCTGGTTTTCCTCTCCCCCGGCTTTCTCTTTCAAAGTCTTCCATTCCCCAAATCTGAGAAGTTAAGATCTTTTCCTTTTTCCCTGCTGTTGCATACAAAGATGTCATCGCAGTTGTGGTATGAAATATATCTCTTTATGGTCACCCTCAATGTTCATTTGCTGCTCATGAGCCAATGTTATGACTCGGCAATTAACTGTTTCAAGTAACTCAGGATTTGGGAGAACAAATGAATAGAGTACGAGAGGTGGGTAACAAGCTCTAAGATAACCTGCCTAGGATGACACCATTCCCCAGATCCACCTAAATAGTAACAGTCTTCCATAGTAATATAGCAACTGGATAGAAATATTTTGATAATAATTATGTGAAGAACTTCCTATTAACCTATTAGGTAAGTTAGGAAAGCTATATATTTCCGCTTACTATTACAATGATTTAAAAATGTAATTGCTTGGCATATGGCATATGTCAATCTCGTTACATGGGTGTGCAGCTGCTGATTTGCAGGCAGGACTTTGCCTTATTAAACATGGAAACCAAATATGAAAAATGTGTTATTTTACCTAGAAAATCAAAGGCTTGGTTCAATATCAATTCTGCATCAAGACTGACATGTTCACTGTTGTGTTTGTACTACATTGAACATACAATTAGCAATAGCTCTTCTCTTAAATAAATACTAACAGAATTTACAGGTTAACTACTTACTACTTCATTTTCTTAAGAAATCCGTGTGCTGCATTGCAAGGTTAAAATTTCATAAATGAAATTTTTTTCTTCACATTGCTTTGTCTAATTTCCAGAAAAAAGTAAGCATCTTGCCCTTTCAATGTTTTTTTACCATTTCAAGATTTTTTACTCTGTCTTAAGCTCAGCATCTACAAACACAAGCACCCAAACAGTTAGTAATAACTGAAAATCTAATTTTATAATTTTATTACTTGAAATTACTTTATATTGACTAGCCAGGGGAACTCTGCATAGCTCATATTCTGCTTTTATTGCTTCTCTGGAAAAATTATTGTTCTCTTTTGGAGATATAATTTATACCACAGTGTACCAGGAGTATTTTCACAAACAAAGAAACTATAAGAAACATAGGTTGTGTTTGCTTTTAATAAAGAAATCTGTCATCTTACTGTATTGAGAACTCAATATGAAAGGAAAAGCTAGCTTTTTGTAAATAGCAATCATGTTTTCTTTGTTCTGATATTTATCAATAGCCAAGACAACTTTAATGGTATTCTCTTTATGTTTTAAAATATTCCTATGTGTGCGAAAACAGATACTTGCACAGAAATTTTCTTTTTTTCATTGTGACAAAGCTATTGCTAAAAACCTTCAACTAGCACCAGTAAGGCTTTTCTGCTAATGTTTACCGTCTCCCAACTACTGCATATTTTATCACTGAACTTCAGAGTAAATAGTGGTGATATTCTTGCTGTTTCTAGAAATATTTAAAGAGTGGAATTCTGCTAAAAATTCTAACACTGGAAGTCGATATTAATCATCAATCAGAAGGAAAAACAAAAATTTTTCAGTAGTTTGATGAACTCCAATATTTTTATTCAGTTTGTTTGCAACATTGCAAAACTCTATTTTGGAGTTATATGAACCAACTTAAAATGTTAGTCTATCAGAAATTTAAAACATTATTGAATAACTGCAAACTTCATAAAAATTCCAATTATTCTGTTGATATAATAAGATAAACAATAATGTAAATAATACAGTTGAAATTTTAATACTTAAATGGTAAGGAATTATAATTAAATTTTTTAAATTTTACTACCTTATTTCTTTTATTTTTCATTTGGGGAAGACAGTTATTAATGTGAACCACAGTGACTAACTGTAAAATGAAGTTAATTTTAACTACTGCATAGAAAGGTCCAGAAGGCTTAATTCACCAATATTCATAGCATACTTCCAAATAAAATAAAATAAAATAAAATTGCAAATGCAAGCTGTCTATTATCTTTTGTGCATCCAGAAAACTGAGCCCACAGTTCTGTAGACCAAGAATAAGATGATAAGTCACCTAAAAACTTAATTCTACCTTCCTGGGGTTGGCTGTTGCTACTAGGAAATACTTTGAAAGGACTCCAGTTGAGTTCACTGTTAGGAATAAGCTATACTTAGTGGTGCAATGATTGTTTGGAGTTAATTTATAAGACATTGTTATGAGACAACTTAAAGATCCTTACCTGCTTTGTTAAGGCTTTTGAGTCCCACGCTCCCCTCCTTTTCCATCTGTATATGGTTGAAAGTAGGATAGCACAGACATGATTCCAAACAATGAATGTAGTGTCAATGAGCTGAAAACATCAGAAATTAATACTTCATGGATGTTCTGGGGAAGACAGACAATATCGTGTTAGAAGTCACTAGTTGTCCAGAAAAAATGTGAGGTAAAAAAGATTTCATAAAATTTAGCAGGTACTGAATTAGAAAGATTTGGTATTTAGTATTGGTGACTTTTTTCATTTCTTCTAAACCTAACACTACGCCAAGCTTCGAAGGGAGGCTGCTGCCCCTATTCTTTAAAGAGAGCATCTCTAGAAAAAAAGTTTTTACTCTCTAAGGATTTGTTTTCATAGAAAACAAAATACAGTTACAAACTTCTTTAACTAAGGAAAACTTCTATCTACTTGGTAAAAAAGAGGGGGAAAAAAAAGAATTTAAAAGCAAAAAGCAGTTTCCTGACTGCTTACAGTGTTCTTGTAGACCGAGCACTTTTCTGTAGTAGTATTGTTGGCTCAGTAAAGTCTAAATAGTATCTTTAGATCCCAGAAAACTCTCTTCCTTTCTGATTTCTCCAGGTTTGTCTGTGTATCTGCTCGTGTTGGTAGCCCCCTAGTGTGCTCTCATGCTGCTGGCTTCCTCCCTCTGTGTTTCTTGGTCACCATTCTTCATGCTAGAACCAGAAGCCTTTTTATGCCAAGCCTTTCCAGTTCTTCTCAGGGAAAGCATACACTCCCAGTTCTTCAGTCTCTAGCCCAGTGTCCAGGGAGCAGGATGAGGCAATCAGGCAGCTTGCTTTTCTGCTGCTCAACCAGACCTGGAAGTAGAACAGGAATTCCCTCTCTTTCAACAGATATTGCTTAGAAAAAGTTAGACCACATTCCTTAGAGCTTCTGAGTGATATTATTCATGTTGAGTACAACCTGCCAAAGAATAGCATGAAACTATATGTAAAGGATATACTTAGGTTTTGCATTCATGGTTGGAAGTAGGACACCATGTGTCAAGCCATACAACAGAGATGCATCATCTCCTATTAGCTCATAGCATAACAGTTTTCAGTATATTGTTGCTACCCTTCTCCCTTCTCCCTCCATCTATTGGTTGTCTGATTTTACTATTGTTGTAAGAAACTACTCTATCTTTTGACATTTACTTGGTACATTCCAGAAGACAAACCATGTGCTTGACTTGTAAAGTGAATGTGTTGAAAAACGATAGCAATTGATCATATTGACATATGAAAGAAACAGGGATTAACACAATGTAATTTTTTTCTTTCAGCTTTAAGGCCCTCATAGTTAGGAAAGAGAGCTGAATATTATATTTATAATCAAGAGTACTATCATCAGTGTGTGTTTCCCTTTCTAACATTTTTGGTCTTAATCTGCACCTAGATTTACTATCACCAAATGCTTGAATCTACCTAGAGCTTGGTTTCTTAGCTCTTCCTAGATAATTACTTACAAGTTTACTAGATATTATAGACTATAGAATAATTTTGTAAACAAATAGGAAAATTTTCATTAAGCATCAAACTTTAGTGTAGTTTTTCTCTGTGGTACAGTTTATTATACTCAAGTACATAAGTATTCAGACTCAGATACATATGCAGTGACTGCTGAGGTTTGCAAGGAGGTCGATTTCTCTGTTGAACATAAGGCTTGTTAATACGATAATTTTTCAATCATTTATGAGGGTATAATATCTAGTGAGACATGAACTCTGATGTCCATGTAAAATAAAATCAGCAAATTGGTTTTGGAGGAAGCCATTTCTAAAGAGGAATCAAACATTGCCAATAAATCCCAAATTGTGCTACAAAAGTTGTTAGAATAAGATTGCTGCCTAAATTTTCAGAACTGACTGACTTAATTTTCTTAGTCATGGAGATATATGGATTAAGGAAAGGTAACTAAAATAATTTTTAAAATTACCTTAAAGTGGGAATACATGTGAATACTGACATATAAAATAAATCAGAGTTTGAAGAGGAAAAACAAGTCTGTTAACCCAGCTCTCCAGGAGCTGTCTTTCTTCTTTATTTTACTAGGCTAGGTATGAAAAAGTAGTTTGTTTTTTTTTTTTTATTTAGCAAAATGTTCTTGTCATTTCCCTCAGGAAAGTAATATCACTGCTTTAATAGAACTTGGGATATTTTTGAAATAGCCAGTTCATCTTTTTTTATTGTTACTCAATATCATAACATCACCATTTCTTCTTACACTCTCTTGCATTCTTTTAAATAAGACTTTTGTCCTTTGGGTTTGCATCCTTCAAATACTTGTTGATTTCTTGTTTCATCCAGGCATCAGACAAGCCAGAGATGTGGAATTTTTTATTCCTTCCTCATAAATCAGTTCCTTCATCTTTTTTTTTTTTTTTAATTTATTTTCATGGTTGTCTCTGAATTCCCTACATTTTATAAATGTTTATCTGGAAGTTAGTTTCTTGAACTGAATCCTGTATTCAAAGTGTTATTCCACCAGAGGTGCTCAAAGGCAAGTGCAACCTGTCTGCTTCATCATGAGATATCTCTGCATACTGAGCCCTAAATTGGAAAGCGTTTGCTTTCCTTTGCTGTCATCTCACATTGAAAACTCACAGTCCATTATCACACACACAAGTCCTTTGCATTTCTGAGGCTGTCCATCAGGCAGGTCTTTCTATCACATTGATGATTTGTTCTTCACGTGATTGCCTCCTCTCATCGGTTCAGCCCTCTGTGTTTCCAAATTTGTATCTCATTTTACATTCATCTTTCAAGAGCCATGATTTGGCAGTGGGGCTGCACAGATCTTGGAATGCATGAGGCATCTTCAGTTCCTACTGATTACTATGCAAACGGGGATATTTCATGCTTCCAAAAGGATGACTGGGACTAAGGCCTAAATGATTTTGTTTGTATTTTCACCCTTACTGATGCCAAGCTTCTATCAGTTTTTTGTCACATGTTTGTTCTCTCCTAATAAGGTAATTAAGATAACTAGAAAGGTCTGTAATTGCATAATTTTTGTCCGTTACAGTCTTTGCTTTAGATTTTAGACGAGCAGTCAAAATTTTAAATAGTACTCCTTATAATCCCTCAGACTGTCTCCAAATCTGACCAAATCTGCAGTCAGACCAGTTGGAATAATACTGAGCTTTCATGGAGTACTGGATCAGAAGCTCAGTTAAAATTAACATATCATGTACAAGCTTTCTGTTTTCCTTTCATCCATTCATGTAATTTTCTGAGGGAAAATATTGGTTTCTAAGCCTGTCTTTGCTAAGTTGTACCAACAAAAGGGAAGTGACAGGTATAGGACATACCCAATAAGTGTATAGTGCTTATTTAAAATAAGCTAAGTTACAATGACATTTCTTTTTGTGAAAATATGTTTCCCATTGAATTGGTTTAGCCTTTGGAAGCACACTAATACAGTTGGGCAGAAAGCAAGGAAAGTGGTGCTTAAAAAGAGCACAATGAATGTTTTGAAGAAAGGTACTGGTACTGACTTTTATAGATAGCTGAGATCATCCATGCGGGCCTGACATAGAAGTAACTCGTATATGACTTCTTCAAAAGGGGCAAGACAACTACCCTCTTACTGAGAAATTTCCTTGCCTTCTAACTTTCTCATGCCATTTCCCAGGTTTGTTTCAATATTTTGTCTTTTCTGTACAATCTGATAGAATGCCTATCTGGAAGTCTTAGTGAAAGCTAGAAAGTTTTACTCATGTAGCAACTAAGGAAGTTGCATGCAATAGAGGTTTCCTCTGTCCTTTTATACAAGCTGGGATCATCTTTTAGAGGAACTGCAGAAAAAAAAACAACCTTGCAAACATACTGTTCTGAAACCATCTTTTTTGTACTGAAGACAAATTCTAAATGAGTTTGGATGAAAATATCTGGTTGTACTTCCTAGGAGCAACCAACTGCTTTGGTGGCAACTATATATTTCACCTTATTTTGGTAAAACGTAATTCTCAGATCATGCAGTCTTGTCCTTGTTTTAAATGTATTACACTGTGTTCTCCTGTATTGTAGTGTTGTAATCATAATCAACTATTTGATTATGATTTTTGAGTAAATTCCTCAGCATTATTCCCTAAAGTTTATTTCCAGTGCATGAGGATGAGATAGGGGAGTGCCAGAGTTTGTTCAGAGCTTCTTGGCAGCACAGGCAAATTCAGTTTTGCTGTCCAAGTATTATTAGAATATTCCTGCCAGAGGAAGGGAAGGAGAAGGCAGAGGAAGAGGTGACTCTTTACAGCAAGGAGCCATGAAACATTTAGGAGACTCTCACAGAAAAAAGAAGTTTTAGTAGATTGCAGGACTAAAAGAGACTCTGCACTGATTCAGTTTCTTGTGGTGTATGGTTTAACTGTGCTGATTGCTGAGCACGCCCTAATCCCAGAGAAATAGTTTGTTGCTGTAGTTGTGACATATAATTAAATTACCATAGAAAAATAGTGATTTTCTGGGAGACTGCATTTAATAAATAAAATGTACGAGCCTCAATAGCTGCTGTGCAAAAAGGTACTTTTTATCTATTGACATTCAAGGGAAATGCAGAGAAAATTATACAAAATACCAAAGATTTTACAGACTTTTCTGCTTTTTATGATGCCAGTTGAAAGGAAAAACAAGGCTTATCTAATGGTAAACACAGTTTCAGGCCCATCTGAAAACATCAAGGAGAAGAGAATGTGTTATTTTCCAGTCACATGCTTAACAGACATTAATAACATCTATCCTGGTGCACACTGAATGTATCTACTAATACTTGACTTGGCTGCTGAAGTTTTCTAGATTAACATTTCACTCTGTTACTTGAACGTGGAGTCATTTGTTTTGCATAGGCCATTTGATAAGCTAAAGGCAGATATTTTTGTCAGTGGCCTAGGTAAGCGGGTTATTTTTAACATGGGAACTTTTAATTAGATTTTACCTAACATGAAATAATATGCTTTGGTGGCAAGATAGAGCTTTAACTTGCTATATTTACAAGATTTTAGCATGGTTCATAGCACAATCTAAATATATCTTACTACCAAGTGAAGTTGAGAACTTCAACATAGATTTTCGTTAATTTTGGAAAGTAGATGTCATTTATTGACTTGAACACTGGGTGTGGGATATCATTACTAAGGGTTTTGTGTAAGACTCTCCAGTTGACTTCAGATGAAATTTTCTCCGTGTTTCAGGTTTCATCAGTTCTAAAATGAATGTAGTGTAATAATCACATGTAAAAGTAAGGATGAGACTTAACGGATATTTAATGAAACGTTTCCTCAGACAATAAGAATTTCACATTTGTCTGGATTTAGGTTAGTTTTGGGTTAGAATGCACAGCTTAACATATACATGCAAAAGTTCTGACTAAATTGCCTCTTAGAATAAGGACAAAAGAAGGATGACTCTTAAATTACCTATTGTAAGATCATGTGCTCTCAAAAATACGGTTGTCTCTTTTATACAAATGAATTATTATTCCTCTTGACAATCATGTACAAATAAATCTGAATTTCTATTTTGTCACATGTTAATAAGAAAGGTTAATATAATTAATATGGGGATTTGGGCAGCTCTGTGCTTATCTCAGGACTAATGGAAGTTTCTTCATATTACGCAGTTGGTGATCTGACAGATTTTGTGATTGGTAGATCCCTCATAAAGGCAACTGTAAGGCAGATGGAAAGGTTTTAACATCTTTCTGACAAATAAACAGCTGACAGCATCCCTTGATGGTGTTGTTTATGACATGGATTTACCAAACACTGTCTCATTTACTTGAAAATGTCAGCAGCTGGAATTGGGAACAAGCTGGTGACTAATAAGTCTGAATTAATTGCAGCCATTAATTTTAATTGGGATTCAAAATGTTCCAATTTGGTGTACATTTAAATTACTAATTAAGTTTCGCTCTGTATATATCTCATATGAAGTAATTACTGATAATTCATCTCTGAGATAAATACCTCAAAAGCAAACAGAAGAAGGCTTATGATTTCCATCTTAAACTGTATGCATTTAAATTTGGCACACCCTTTATTTGTCACAAGTGCCGTATTAGAACATATATGAATAGCACAATCTAAATATCAAACACTGCACTAGCAACATCTTAGAACATGACTAAAGAAATTCGTATCATTTTATGATTATGATTTTTGTCATTTTATTTTTGTCATCTACACTTATTATAAAGCTGAGCTTTTTTTCTGTTATTCCATTCTTTTCTGAGGGACACCAAATAGTGAAGCACTTTTTCTAAGTACCACATTAAATTATGAATGAATTAATATGTTATAAATGACATTTTGCATTTAGAGACATTAGGACCCAACTAAGTGTCCTTAACTGTTTTATGCTTCATAGCCTTTTTTTGCATGATCATAATATTATAACAATTTCTGTTTTCTACAGGTAATTTTAGTTTATGGATTATCTCAGCTGAGCTGTCTCTGTCTTTCTTAGAATAACTTCATTTAATTTATTCTGTACAATTGTAGTAAATACTTCAAAATTAGTTGATTAAAATATAGCAAAGATTCAATGATCTCTGGCTTTCTTTTGATTTTTAGCAGTAGTTAGTTGTCTTTGCCTCTCTGTAGGATTTCTACATTTCTAAAGTCTTTTAAAACACTGTAGAAATCACTTTTAATTTATGCAGTATTCCTATGCACTATCCTGGGAAATAGATCTTTCTTGTCCCTGGACCAAGAAGTCTATTTAACAAATAAAAGTTTTGCTATTACCATTAGAAAAGGTTAGATGCTGTAAATAGGATGCTGCAATGATTTAGTTCAATGAATAAATATGAATAGATAGGAAAATGAATAGGAATATAAATAAATAGGGAAATGCATAGTTTACAAAGCTTTCTCAGAGGAAGAGAAAATGATTTTGTGACCAAGATAACATCAAAGCAAATAGAATTTCTCAGAATCTCTTTTTTTTCTTAGAGCATCCCTGCTAGAGGAGGTACTCTTGAGTTAAAATACGTATAATCGGTGGTAAGGATGCATATGGTCATAGCAGAGGTGTTCTTTTATTTAGTAATTGCAGAATCATTTTTCCAAAGAATGTCAGTTCTTTGACAAAACCAGAAATTCCAAGTTTCAGAAAATTCTGGGGAAAAAATCATAGTGTGTCAATAATGAACACACTATAATAATGAATGAGATTAAGCACTCGTGAATACTCACACTCACAGATAGAATTTTCTATATTTGCCTGGAAAGAGTTGTGGACAAAAGTATGGTCTGGAACAAGAGGTTTCAAGGAGCCTAGAGATGAAGACAGAAATTACTATTTTTATACCTACAGTTGAACTATCCAAACTAGCTGAAATAGCTGAAATATTTTAGTGAGTTTTTGCCCTGAAAAGTGACAGATGTGTCTATTTATGAAATTCTTTTTGTCTTGAGTGGTCAGTCCAACACTGTGCACTGGTAATTATTTTTATATTGCACTCACATGTACTAGAAATAAATAAAAAATAATTGAATGAAAAATATTATTAGGCACCGGAGGAAAACCAATATAATTCAAATTAATACATCATTGTAGCTGCAATAAGATATTCTGGCACAATTGTTATGCTAGATCTACTGCCATTTATGAACTCCTCAGAATAATGATGCAATAATCAATAAAAAGTATCTGAATAGATGCAGAGTAAATTAAAAAAAAAAAACAAACCACAAAAAACCTCTGAGTAAAATAGAAACTTCTGCTTGTTACATATTGCATCTGATTTAGTTGTTGATTAGAATGCATGCTGTCGTGAATGAGTGGTTTTGAGGCCGCTTAAAGAATCACCGGCAAGGTATCAGCAAAAAAAGTGATTCTAATAGAAATTTATAAAAGCGCAACTTAACAGAATTCGATGGCAAGGTTCACTCTGTTACTTATTACATGGATAAAGCATACACAGGGAAAACCATGTTAGAATTGTGCTGGAATGATTTGTGCAGAGATTGAGGACAAAATGGTAAGGGAGACCCTCCCACTGAGTCACGAGGTTCAGAGAAGACCCGCTTGCTTTCTAAACTCTTTCTCAGAGAGGAGTCTAGATGCGGCTAGATCCACCCCCAGTCTCACACTTGGTCAATGGTTTATATCTAAGGGATTATATGTGTTTATCAGCAATCTAAAGTTCATTCACAGTTTTAAGGTGGATCATAAGATTTTAGCAGCACTTAATTATTGACTAATTTAATATTTACAAAGTGAGTTAGTAGAGTCTACTACAATCACTACAGTGACTTAATTACAGATTATGCTTACTATTGGTTATCTAAATCAATACTCACACACATACCCCCCCAAAAGATCTAGATCAATTCACACATATGGGTCCAAAGCTAGATGAATTTATAAAGGCCTAAAGCTAGATAAAGGTATCTGTTAAAAATTCCCCTCAAGTCCCGTGAAATACTCTTGTTAAAAGTCTTGGCATTTCTCAACAGGCAAAGGGTTGAGCCCCAAGGGGTGTCTTGGCCGGGAAGTGTTTCAGCCCAGGTCCCGACGGTCCTCCAAATATCACAAACTCGAGAGTTTGCAAACTCTGAGAGGAGTCCCACTCAGAAGGAGGCTCTGGGCGCAGCCCGCTGCAGTCCAGGAGAGCTCAGAGGGTCTCACTTGGGACCACTGTTTATAGGTTTGCAAGATGATTGGCTTTAGTCATCTGTAAATTTCCATCTTGGCCACTATCTGGGGGGATCCGGGATAGTAATTACGGTATTGTTCCATGGTAACCTGTTCCATGGTAACCATGGTATCGTTCCACTTGAGCTATGATCCAGGTAGGGAATGCTTTAGGGCTGTCAGAGATGATGAATTATCCCCTGCTCTTGTTCCCTACCTTGATCAGGTAACTGGTGTTCCTGGTACAATCAGTGTCACTCCCCACCTTAGCCATGCAAGAGTGCCTGGTACAGTCAAGGGACGCTCAACCACCCAACTCGTTACACAATGGCTAAGGCCTAACAGGAGTTCCTGAGATTGCAGAATGGCCCAGGGGAAGGGCGGGAAATGCATCACCACACATGCGAAATTACCTCTCAAAGATTTATACATAAAAAGTCCCTCTTTGGACTTTACAGATCCAGGTACAGAACACAGGGTCCTTAAGGTAAATTAGACCAAAATGGTGGTATTGGTACTAATTAATTTTATATCCAAATAGTGACAATGATAACTGAGAGTGGATCATCATTCATCTTATACATTTCAATAAATTCCATTTCATTCTTGCATATAAAGCAGGTTTTAAGGTTTAACGATCAGAATTTTGAGGGGGTCTATGTGCTGCCTTACTTGGTACTGCAACACCTGAACCAAGGTCTAACATTTAATTTTTGATCATGCATAGAAACCTATTTTATGTTGTCACATCAGTGACATTAGATAACTGGTTATTAGACAATTGCTGTTACAGGATAAAACAAATCTTCTGGCAGACCCAGTCCATTACATTGGAGTGAAATATAAGGAGCAAGATCTGATCCTGCAATACATGTTTCACTTTTTGCAGCTAAACAAGGTACATAGTATGTCTCATGATCAGTACCATCCTGATTAAATTTTAATCCTCCAGTCAGGAGTATACCTGAGGGTTTGAAATCCTTTCAAACTGTAGAGGTATATCTGAGGATTTGATATCCTCTATACTATTTCCAAGAGGGTCACATTTTAGTGACTGCTGGATCTCAAACATTTCAGATCAGATATTTTCGTTTTTAAGCTCTATACATACTTACATAACTCTACTGAACTTAAAAAAAAAAAAAAAAATCAGAAATATCAAAAGAAAAAAGTACTGGAAATACTTCTAGTAATTTTCTTCAGAGTCAGGAGATTTAAATTGTTTCTTTAATTAAAAATAATCAAAGTATTAGAACATTTAAGTTCAGTGGAGTTATAAAAGTATGTATAGAGCTTAAAAACAAAAATATTCTTAACTTAATTTTTAAGGGAGTTCAGTGTAGAAATCTTTTAGAACAGACTAACTGCATACATTTCTGGACTGTATAATATATATGGACATATCTTTGCAACTGAGAGAATGAGCAAGATGACCTATGATAAGCTTTGTGGGTAAAGACAAAAAATAATAAACACCAAACAGGAGCAGTTAAGAAGTATATCAAGGAATATAATAACAAGAACTGAGACTTTGTATTTTAAGATTTTTCAATTTAGAAAAATAAATTTCATTTTAGAATACCAAAAAAAATTAATTCTGTGGTTTGTCATCTTCTTGACTGAAATTATACATGATTTTTATATTGGATTAATGTTTAATATATGAGCATATTTGAGTCATCAGTCAGGTTCCAGTCAGTTAAATGTTAGTTTTGTAATAGAATGTCACATACTGTTACTCTGCAGAGCTCTTTGCAGATCCTGTAATGTAAATCATTTATACGTGTTGGCAACATAATTGGTCAACTAAGACCCAGATTCTTATTTCCATGCAGCATCCTAATGTCTTTGCATGCTTACCCATCACATCAAATTTTGGACACAGCATATGGACATAAACTACTGAAGGTTTGAGTTTTTAACTGCTTAATTTATATGTTTTGGTGATCTATTCTTGATTATATCCATCTGCCTTTTGAAGCCCCATCAAGAATAAGAGTCCTATATGCTAACCAGTGTTCAAATTTATTGTTGCACACTTGGTGGATAAAGCATTTGAGTTGAAATCAGGAGACTTGGCTAGTGTCAAGTGCAACTTTTTCCAAATCCATTTCATCACACAAGAAAGATGTGTGTGCCACTAACAGTTTACTTCCCAATAGAAAGGAAGATGGAAATTTTTAACTGCATGCTTTATATTTCAACATGTAATTCCTGTCCTAGAGAGGAGTTTGGCATGTGGAAGCTACATTATGAGCACTGGAGGCACTCGGTATCCCATGAAAAGTGCTTCATATTTTACAGAATTGTTGTCTTTGCTCAGGGTCAGCCAACAGCATATGTGTCTTCTTTCAGTGATATTTTTTGAGCAGGTGTGAAATTCAGTCACATTTGCCAGCGTCTGGTAGCAGTCTGGAAGACACTGTTTGTTAAGGCATTGTTTCCTTAGCAAGCACTGAATCAGCACATCAGTTGTCTTACAGCTCTAGGTCTGTTTCTTGTACTATCAAGTCAGGCCACAGGTCCTCATAGCTCAATGTGTTCTTTATAGCAAAAGAATAAATTAGCTTTTCCCAAATCCTTTGATGATTCTGAACACGGAATAGTATCAACTCTAGAAGATTTGTAGGGGTGACTGGGAAGTCTTCAATTATCTGATTTTTTCTTATGCAGTTGGCTTCCTCTGGAAGGGTATTTTTATCTTTCCTTGGCTAACTTTAAGGTTCAGGAGCCCAGTCAATACAAGATCTCGCAGATGATCGAATACCTCTGTAGAATCCTGTCATATCCCAGCACTTTTCCAGTGCCTTTTAATCTTCAGATTTTTTTAAATTTTTTTTTTTTTTTTTTAAAGCTCCTTTTGTGGTAGACTTGCTTACTAGGTTCCTATTCCCTAATTTAAGGTCTTAAGATGACCTTTTTTAATAAATAGCTGATCATTTGAGCTGTCTAGTGTAAACACAAAGAAAGTCTGAATATTCTCCCTTGCTGCCTGAGTGGGCAACATCATTTGAAAGGGGTGTTTATATACTGTATTGATACTGAACTGTAAATTTCAGATTAAGTGACCATTTCTTTTGTTTTTCCTTCCCGTTCCATTCTCCCTTCCCTTAAATCTAATGCAGCTGCACTTGTCACAGAGTATAATTTATAATTATATGCAGTTTTATTTGTTTTTAGTGGCCTTGTTATGATGTATTTTCTTAGGAGTTTTCATTATATTGGCAAAACAATTAAAAAATAATTATATGGAACATAAAGATGTAGGAATTTTTTTTATATTTAAAAATTCAATCTGGAAATGCAGGAGATTTTTGTCATACTTTGCTAAGAAAATAGTTGAAAAGCTACTTTCAACTCTTGTCCATCTTTCTTGTCAACCAAAATGTACCAACAAAAATAGTCATTTTATCCTTAATACATATCATTAAGCAAATATTAATACAGCCATAAAAACAGTATATTTAGGGAAGGAAATGTGAACCAGGTATTTCTTCAGGTCTTCTTTTTCTCTGCAAAAGTGTCTTTACAAAAATTAGAAATTTAGTTTGTTAAAAATTCTAGTTGTGTTGCTAAATTTCCAATAATTTAAAAAGTAGTACAGCTTCTGTTTCTTTAATGTAGTCTGCTATAAGTGTTTAAATGTTGGCATTGCCCAGGATAATTTTGAATCTAAATAATCATACATTTTATTTAAAATGTAATCCTGCTTAGATCACCTGCCTAGATCACTTGCTTAGATCCTGCCTAGATCACATATGCAAAAGACTTCTAGCAGAAGCTTTAAGTAGATAAGAAGTTTTCATTTTCTGAATAATCTTTTTTTGGTTAGACTTTTACTGGAAATAATGCTTGATCAGGAAGTGAGCTGAATAAGTAGCTTAAGGTCTAATAAAGTGGTTATAAAGGTCTTGATATAAGCAAATAATTTGGTATTTACATATATTCTTAATTCCTTAACTGTTAGTTAAACAACTATATCATGTGAACAAGCTTTAATAATTCTGTATACAGATACTTTTCAGAATGAAAATCTTTGAAGGATGGATGACAAACTCTTCATGGATAAGCCTCTAAAATTACAGAGAAGAACCTCAAAATTTTGAAGTGTATCAAAACTAGTTAAGATATTTTGTTCTGACAAGTAATGTGGACATCTTTCAAGAGCTGGGCTTTCTGATCCATGAACTTTTAGAGGATAAGATTGTCTTTTGGGGAAGTATCGCTACCTGCTTACTTGTTTCGTAATCTCCACCAGGCATCAGCTTTAGGTCATTACTGGAAAAGGATTCTAGCTGCACTAGACCTTTGCTTTGACTTGTAAGGCCATTCATAGATTCACAGGACATAATTTCAGACAGCATAAACAGCAGAATTCCAATTCATTCTAACCATTGGAAAAACATCAAGGCAGACTGTGAAACACCCCTGTGACTGAAAAGTTAGATCACTTGTTAAATGGCTTTATGTTAGGTCAACTGCTTATTTGACGTCCTTTGGTTGGAGTTAAGATAAAGGTTTGTAACAGGAGGATATGGACCTTATTTTATTCAAGATAGTTCACTTCTCCTAGACTGAAATAATTTAATGTTTATCAAAAACCAGTGTTTAGTTCAACAAATCATAATTGGCTGTTTTTGATAAAGAATTATACCTTAATGCATCAGCAGCTAGTTGACTGCATTGTGGTTACTTGTGGAATAAGATGTTCTAAAGCAAAGCTACCAGCTGGACATATTCTTAATTAGTTCATAGGTATTCTAGGGTATTTTTTTTTTTTCTCTTTGGGAAATCTGAGACAAAATTTCTCATCATAGCAAAAACGTTGGCAGTCATTATAAAGTATTAAACTAGGCTGAGGGTTGGGGAAGAAATTCAGTCAATGACTAGGTGATAGACTATCAAGAAACAATTTGAGTTTAGATCTGAAGGCTTATTATTAAGCGCCTCTTTTTAACTTCATTTTTTATTACAATGAAGACCCAGATACTTTGTTCTGTTTCTCTCATGGCATTGCATGCTTTCCCTGATTCTGTTGCATTTCAAGCAAGGAGATCAGAAAGGACTTTTTGGACAGATGGTGGTGCTGACTCTGAGTTGTAATTCATATGCAGGCTTTGTCCAGAATTACATTTGTGCCATATGCACTGGCTTTTACATTCCCTTTGGAAATTATTTTAAGTGCAGGAACAAACAGGATCTCAAAATATGTCATTTTTTTCTCCCCCTGTGGTTATACTAAATGTACCTCTGCAAGGTGTTAATGGACAAGGTGTCTCTCAAACCTCATATCACATCTCCGTAAGTGTGAGGCCAGCCTCAGTTGCTGAGGACAGGTCTCCTAGGAGAACTAGTTATGCAAAAGATGGAAATTAACTTATAATAAGAGATGAAATTGAAATGAGATATGTAAATTTTAGTTGATATTTGGAGTCAGATACACTACATGAATTGTCATCCAAAAATCTGCCCCTCTAAAAAGTAGAATTGAACAGAAAGCAGGAATATTTTTCTCTCTATGAGCTGTTATATTAGACTACTTCCTTCTCCTTTTAGTAACATGAAATGTGATGATTGTGCTTATGAGAATTAATTATACACAAAGATACAGAAGGCAATAAGGCAAAATACTATATTCAAACAGTACACTTACAGTGCAGTTTACATTCAAAGGGTAGGGCTTTAGTTTAACAGCAAGATCAACCAAACGTAGGGCAGACAGGTTAAATTTATTATTGTAAATGTATAAACAGGCTACAAGATACAAGGCACACACTAATTGATGTAATTGGGAAGAAAATTCCTTTGTACAGATTACACCATATTTTACCTCTACAGGTGATTTTTCAGTTTCCATGAAGCTTAACTGGAGAGGTAAAGCAGGCAGACAATACCATCAGGTAAGACCTAACATTAGTCATATTTTTAAAATAGCACCAATTATTTTAGGCTTCTTACAATTTACGGGTCAAATCCTCGACTCTGTCAAAAGAGGATTAGGGAGTCCATCCCTGACAATCTTACAGGTCATTTGAGGATTTCCCTGTTACACGTAAGTTTCACATGTTATAAATGAACAGTTCTGGTATTTCATCACCTCTTTCACAAAAGCCTCTGGTAGCAGAGTTATAGCTACAGCATCTCAGGGAGAATTAGTTAGGAATAAACTGTTGGAATTATATTGTTACAAGAAATACTTTTTTCATTTTCCAGTCAGAAAATTGTAATGATATATTTTTCCTGTTAGGAGAATTGAAATTATGACTTCCTTTGGAAGTCTTCAGTTTTATTCTCTTTTAGAGAAAAAAGGTAATACATTGCAGGACAGACAAGTTGATCAGTATCCAGGTTGTTTCACATTATGCAACCTATCATCTCGTAGACCTAGATGTAGAGAAGTATAAGTCTTTTCTTTAGGCTTCCTGTAATATGCCAACACACCTTAAGCTGCAGAAGATACTGAAGAGGTTGTGTCAGAATGTTACTATTTCCTTGATAACTCCCATTCTGTGCATTTAACAAGGGGGAAAAAAGAAGAAAAAAAAAAAGGAAAAAAAGAAAAGAAAAAAACCCAAAACAATTCAAGACTGATTTTCAGAAAGAAGAAAATGCTTTAAAATATATATTGTAATCTGGAATGTAGTGGGATATTAGGTACTTTAGACAATGAGGTAAAGCTTGTAGAAGAGCAATGAAAGTCATAAGGATGGTCAGATGAAAATAAAGTAATATTTTTCCTTCTTAATAGCAGAAACAACACTGAAATTATTTTTGTCTTTTTTTCCAACAAGCATTTTTTTTTCATACATGGATTTTACTTGCCTCTGAAAATAGAGCGGTATAAAGGAAATTGTTACTTCCTTTCTTTTAATATTGTAGGGTTTAAAAATGCTGTTTGCAATGACTTTCATGATACTTTCTACCACTGCAAAATATAAACCAATTTCATTATAATGTGATAAAATAACAGGCCCATAAGACATCATTGTGGATTTATATAATAGGACTTGTTTCTGTTTTTCAGATGAAATGTTCTTTTCAGGTCTTGTTGAAGGGAAATTTTGTTCTATGCATAGCAGGTGAGAAAAAATAAAATTCATGTGAATAAATATGCACTATGTATGTGATAGCAAAAATATTCTGTGGCAACTGCCAGATGTGGCCTTTGTTATATTTTCTGTTCCTTTAGTGTAGTGAGAAAACTAAAATTTCTATGTGCTATATACTTTTTTGTCGGCCGGGTGGGGAGCTTTCAAGAAACCAATGGGCAGCCTCTGAAAAGCACCATTGGTACAGTTTCATCAGATTCTTAATCCTATTACAGCAATGTTATTTACTGCCTTTTATTAATTGTCAGGATTGTTAGGGTTTTTATTTTTTTTTACTTTGTTTGTGGTGGTGTGTTTGTTTGGGGGGTTTGTGTGTTTGCGCATGATTTGTTTTTCTTATTTGTTTGTGGAGTTTTTGCACCAAGCTCGGTGCTAAGAACCTTATCTCACCCTGGCCAGACTTATTGAATCTGATATTCTCCCTCATTGAGCTGATATGCTTGAACTATTGCCAAGCCACCTTGTCTTTAATTATTCTATTAGCAATGCTAGCATTATCCTGAATATGTGTCTTGGGAGGAGGGGGGGTGTGTTAATGTTATCTTTAAATTACTTAAATTAACTGAAGGGAAAATGTATTCTTCTTAATAATATAAGCTGCCAAAATCTGTAAAGAAGGCAACATTGAAGGGATAAAACAAAAGACATTATTTCTAGCCAGTTATATTTTGTTATGTAATTTATCATAAATACCATGGATTTTGCTAACACTTGTTTACATGTATTTTGACTGCACATTTTTCCAGCCACCTTCTTCCTTCTTGGAGAGGAGGAGGAATTTCATAAACTCTGATCTCTGAAGTGAAAAAGATCAAAATAAATCAATGCTTCATTTTTTTACAAAAGACTGTCCCAAAATTTTCAGTACTAATATTGTCTAGTCTGATGGATCCAGTTGTAATACCTTGGAGTGCTAGAGATCTAAAGGATCAAGAAAAATTAAGCCCTTTTATTAATGAAAAATTATCCCAGCAGATCATTTCTGGATAGAAAATACAACTCTCTGATCTTTGTTTATTACAAAATTGTTGTCTGTATTAATACTGAATTATCATTCGAAGCCATTTCATTCGAAGCCACCGAGGCGAAGGGCTCTGGAGCGGACGATCGCGCCGGGGGACCCTTCCTAAGCTGCAAAACCGGGGCAAAACCCGCGAAGGCG
>NW_009218632.1:0-203 GCF_000690835.1 Fulmarus glacialis
AAAGGCAGGGACTGGGAGAACGAAGAGCCACCCACTGTAGGAGGAGATTAGGTTCAAGACCATCTAAGGAACCTGAAGGTGCACAAGTCCATGGCACTCAATGGAGATCCATCCGCGCATCCTGAAGGAACTGGTGGATGAAGTTGCTAAGCCACTATCCATCGTATTTGAGAAGTCGTGGCAGTCCAGTGAAGTTCCCCCTG
>NW_009218632.1:837-56162 GCF_000690835.1 Fulmarus glacialis
AGGTTCAACAAGGCCAATTTCAAGGTCCTCAACATGGGTCAGGGCAACCCCCAATATCAATACAGGCTGGCGGATGAAGGGATTGAGAGCAGCCCTGCCAAGAAGGACTTGGGGGTACTGATGGATGAAAAGCTGGACATGAACTAACAATGTGCACTTGCAGCCCAGAAGGCCAACTGTATCCTGGGCTGCATCAAAAGCAGCATGGCCAGCGGGTCGAGGGAGGTGATTCTGCCCTTCTCTTCTGCTCTGGTGAGACCCCACCTGGAGTACTGCATCCAGCTCTGGAGCCCTCAGCACAAGACAGACATGGACCTGTTGGAGCAGGTTCAGAGGAGGGCCACAAAAATGATCAGGGGGGTGGAATGCCTCTCCTGTGAAGAAAGGCTGAGAGAGTTGGGGTTGTTCAGCCTGGAGAAGAGAAGGCCTCCGGAAGACCTTATTGCGGCCTATCAGTACTTAAAGGGGGCTTATAAGAAAGATGGGGACAGACTTTTTAGCAGGGCCTGTTGTGACAGGACAAGGGGGAATGGTTTTAAAGTAAAAAAGGGTACATTCAGACTAGATACAAGGAAGAAATTTTTTACAATGTGGTTGGTGAAACGGTGGAACAGGTTGCCCAGAGAGGTGGTAGAAGCCCCATCCCTGGAAACGTTCAAGGTCAGGTTGGACGGGGGTCTGTCTGATGAACCTCATCTAGTTGAAGGTTAGACTAGATGACCTTTAAAGGTTTCTTCCAACCCAAACTATTCTATGATTTTATGATTCATTTAAGTATCATGTCCTTGCACTCACTGTCTTATGCTGTCCACATGATCAAGTAAGTTGCCATCTTTCCTTCCCAAAGCTCAACTAAATCCCATTTAAATTTTATGTAAAGACTTAAAATCTCTATTTAAAGCTCAGCAATATTGAAAAGAATCACCAGTCACAAACTGCAGTAAAGCCAAAATAACTGTATTCTCATAATACCAGCAATAGCAAAAAAAGAATCCAAGTCGCTCGTGATTCTGAACACTATCTTACGTATATAGTAAATCTTAAAATAAAGATTATTTAATTAGCATGACCTTGATCTGGATACTATGGCTATTCCAGCTGGAGAGTCTTAAGAATGGATCTTTTTGTCAAATTTCAAGAAACAGCTTGAGGATGTGCAATGTCCTTACTGATCTTGTGATCAAAATTTTCCTTTACTGAAGTGTTTTGCAGATTTTAGTCTATTAAAACCAACACATTTGGGTCCACATAATTATTTTAATTCCAATAAAAGTGGGATTATACAAGTTTTTGGTGAAGTAATCGTTAAAGTCTGTGAACCATTGTGTCTATCAAATAAATTTATTCATGTTTGCAGACCTCTTTAATAATGACCATGGCCTTTCAGCAGCAATCTCTTAAAAAAGGAAACACTATCCATCCTTCTTCCTAAGTACTGATGCTCCTATAAAAATGTTGGAAATTTTACTTTGAAGAATATGAGACATATGAATGTATGAGATATTTGTATAGTTATTCTAAAGTGGAAGTAAGGCTAAGATAGCAGAGCAGAGAATCAGAAGATGTCATTTCTTTGCACTGATTACGAGCCATGCAAGTAATGTGACTCTTTGGACCTACTTTCCCAGTATATAAAAGAGGGACTTCAGATTAATTTAAAAGATTATTTAAAAGATCAACTCTTTGTGAACTTAAAGCATGTTCTTGATGAGTGTTATGTAAGTTTACTGAAGACAGTATCTAAAATTCAGATAGTTCAGACATCTGACATTTCAGAACATGTGTTTACATTCAGAAACAATTGTTGGGTCATCTCTGGTCAAAAAGGCATTTTAAAGCAAGAGGAAAAATAAGCCAGTATGTGCACAAGAAGAACTGATTTTTCAAGGTAAAAGACACAGCAAGACAGCAGAAAAAGTAAATTCTACAAGAAAAAATGAAATATACTTTTTATTATTGTGATGATTCCACTGTTAGTACAGAACATTTCAGTCACTATTGAAATGAAAGTCTCATTTTACTTCAGAGTTTTGATTTGCTTTAAAGTAGGACACTTCACACTTTGGTAAAATAATACCAGCCAAAATACATCTTTTTCCCATGTCTGTCTACAGTGGATGCTATTCTTTTTGCCAAAGCCAGCAGAAAATCTGTATCCTTATCCTGTATAGAAAACAATTTTTAAAAGAGCACTGCTCTTTCTTGCTAGATGTGACTTGTTGCTAGCAAACCACAAATTCAGTCCCAGACTCCACAGAAGTCCATTCTTACGTTCTGTCCTCTATCCTTTATTGTAATTCCTCTTAGACACACAAAAAAAACTTCTCCAGAACTCATATAGCAAAATGAGTTTACCATTAAAGATCATCTTCAATGATTTTTCATAGATGGAGTGCCATAATGTTACCCTACTTAAATAAGATTAGATTTTCCTGAAAATTATATATTGACCAAATATTCATTTTCTGACTAAATTCTCGCCAATTCAGAAGCTTGCCAGTACTAATCCTCTGAATCTCCTGTTACCAGAAAGATGTCAACTGTGCAGGTGAAAAGACCACATACTCTTCAGAGAAGGAACTACACAACTTTTTCTGCTGTCTGCATAGGCCCAAGAAATAATTTATGTCCTGTAAATAAAGGAAGTAATGGGAAAAATCTGAATATACTTACAGAAAATTAAAACTTTATTTCTAATGAAAGCCTTCTATATAATCAGAAAGAAATTTCAGCAGTATACTTGACAAATAAACATCAAGGACTATCGTATTTAGAGAGGGAGACACAACCCCTAACAGTGCACATGACAGGATAATAGGTTCTGTCACCTATGACACTCCAGCAACCAAAAGGTTAAAGGGTTGCCATTTTGATCGTACTGACATAGTTTATTGGATGAAGTATTTCTTACTACATAGGCAAATACTGGATATGGATATTGGATATTTCCACAACATATTTAAGGAATAGTTTCTTCAGTATTAAACCATAGAATTGTATTTTTTTAATATTTTACTACTGAAACATAAATTACAAGACAGGGCCTTCAAAATTCATAAATATTCTTATTTCTAAAATGTACCTCTTTCAGTAACAATCTTTCAAAGCACCAGATGTCTGTCTACTGGATCCCTCCAATCCTTGTGAATCTGCAGCACTAAAACATACAACGCTTATTAAAAAGGAGAGTTTGGGAGAATTAAAAGTACACTGAAGCAGTGCATACTACAACTCTGACAGTAAGAGTGTCTCAGGCCATGACTATCTGGTTGCAGGGGCACACCACCACAGTGAAGCACATACTTGCATCCGCACAAGGTTAACACATTCAGAGTCACCGGCTTCCAAGTGCACCAGCGAATGGCACCTTCCTTTGAGAAGGTGCTGGAGAACTTCCTGCACAGGTAAAAGAGAGACAAACAAACATCAGAGAACAGGCCAACGATCCAGTAGGTTTTATACTCTTGTTTTACTCCACTTATTCATATCTACTGTTGGAAGCAAGCATCCAGAAATCTAGGGAGAGGCAAGAGTTCAACCAGTCTCTAGTGAATATATAAGTAAATATTTAATGATGGTAAAACCTGAAAACCTAAAAGGTCTAGCTGAAACAACGAACAGAACTTCTTGGGGTATGGAAATTTTAACAAAGACCCAAGTGAAAAGCTTACAGCCCTGTAGATAGATTTTAATGCAAAGATTGAAAAAAAATGTCCTTACAATTTGCTCCCATGACATATTTCTCCTGTGCAAGCAAGTGCTGCTACACACTGTCCTGCCACTGCTGGCCCACATAATACAGTCCCACTGCTTTGAATTTCTGTTCCTTGTTTTGCCTTTGGCTCTTGCCCAATTCCATTCCCTGTCCTCATGGTCAGTATGAGAAGGAGAAAAAAGGGGGCAGCAGTTAGAATGACAGAGAAAGGCAAAGCTACAGTCTAATTCCAGTCTGTTCCTACATGAACTGCGAGGCCATTTGCAGTAATCACATTTCAACCAGGTCAACCTGCTGCTACTGAATCCCAGCCTGTGGGTGATGCCCTTCCAGCCACACAAGCTAAACACCTCCCTAATATCCTGCACAGACCATTGCTGGGCTGCTGGCTGTTAGATAACTGTAGCTGGGGTGTTGACGGAGGCTTTGGAGCAGTTTCATCCTATGTCTCTCATCTGAATTATCTGCTGGGCAAAGATACTAAGTACATCAGGGTCTGATACATGGTGCAAGATCACATGATAGTACACAGCTGTCCACGTCCAGACTCCAGAATCATATGCATTTATGGCCAGCTTTACATATGGATTCCTAGGTTAGACCGGTTCCTTTGCAGGCTGTGTCCATGTGGCATTTCTTGAAGAAAAACTCTCCACAAGATGCTGTGTGAGCACCTGGAAATTGCCCACAAACCTAGGAGAAATGGACATGCTCTGGAATCAACCCTACCGAACCATGCAGCCCCACAGCAGCCTGGGGAGGTTTAAGGAACCAGACCATTCACAGTTTGCACTCAAACTACACATGTGGCAGGAACCCAAGCTTGATGCCCAGGCTCCCATGGCTCCAGGAAATAACCTGGGTACAAACTTGTATAGTCTGGATTATTAGCGAGTTGGTGAACCACAGAAAATGAGAGATCTTCAATGTGACAGGATAGATGTACTCTAAGAGGTGCTCAGCAACTTAATATGCATGTTCAAGGATATCTGTGAATGGAGAGTTGCAGGTATATGGAGCCAGAAATGGAGCTGTTCTGAATGTTAACCTTTAAGGATCTATCACTAGAAATCATTTGCTAGGAACTAAAATCCTCTGCAGTAAACTCAAAAAACACTCTGCACTGGCAGAACAAAGATGAATTTAAAGCAGACTTCATAGCCCTGACTCTTACTATTCAAATTAATTTCTTTGTATTCAGAGTATATATTCCAACTTGCCATCACATCCTTAACTGCTGAAAGACAAGACAGACATGGAAAAGGTCATATATTAACACAATGTTATCTAATTTTATTCAGTCAAACTATTGATCACATCAATGGTAAATAAGTTAGACTCAGGCAGCTATTCCACGTCCAGGCCTGTAAGCGTTTTACTTTCATTTACTTGGTATATTACAAAAGGAAATATTTGCATTCCTTATAATTTCTGTCATGAAGTTATCATTTCTTGTTTATGCATGCTAATTATGTAAATATTATGTAATCTGATGTATAACTGCAAATTAAATAATTGCTTCAGTGCTGACTGATGCAACAGATCCACTGAAGCAAAGATCTTGAAATTACAAATTAAATTATTAGATATCTTTGAAATGGCTTTAAAAACCTTATTTGTTTATGGAAATTGGTAAAAAAAAATAAATTCAAGCAGCAGAACAGAAAATGGAACAATATGAGAGGCAGGCAAGAACAAAAGTGTTTCTTATGCTTGTGCTTTGGGTTCTGCTGCTACCAAACTACCATGCTTTAGTGAGATATAATTGTCATTTAATAGCAGGCAATATGTTAAATTACTTATATTTAATTTTGCCTGGGTATGCATGATATTTGGGAACAAAATGACTGCAAAACCTAAAACGCAGACTCACACAGGTTAGAGACATAAAATTGTGTCAGAATTTACTTTTTTAAATCCTGAATCTGGTGTGGGACTATTAAAATAAGATCAGAATTCCTCAGAACTAGTCATGATACCTAATCGTGTCTTTTCTTGTTTGTACTAATATCAGAATTTCTTGCTAATATCAAGATCTTTGCTAATATCAGGATCTACTTGAAAAGAGTAGATCTGGTCAACGATGTCAGGATAAAACTTGTCAGAGTAATTCTTTTTCTATTAGGTAACTTGCTAATTACCATACCAGAAAGTATAGTGTACTTCAAATTCTTTTTTTTTTTTTTTTTTAAATCGATGCTCAAATTTCTGGTCTGCCAAGAAGTAAAATGCTAACTAAAATTATGTGCCCTCCACTATAACTTTGGTTTAATCTTTATATTTTCTTTCTGAGTCTGCCACTGGATTGTCACATATTCCTCAGTATATCTCATAGACTTCAAAAAGGAAACAACTTTGTACACTGAGTTATCCACAGAGACGTATTTTAACAAAATTAATACATTTTGACTGAGGTAGATGGCTCATTTCTACAGATTAAATTATATCCACTGTATAGTTCAAACTGCATGATTTCCCCAGCTTTTGCATAATCTAAATAATTTTTTTCCTCATAACATTTAGTTTTCTTGATACAGTCCAAAGGGAAGTAATATGTTCAATTCTACTTTTTGTCACTAAGCAGCACTATCAATTTTTACCAGTGTACAATGGAATAGTTCACAAACTGGAAGTCCCATCTGTTCAAGAGGACAGAAAATATTTTTTCCACTGCTCAGTTGTCATTTGTGTTTCATTACCTTCCTTCTTCCGTAAATTTGTTCCTTTGGTCAATTTTTCATGATACTTTTGCTTTCAGTTTCTGTTATGTTCATTCCCTTTGTAAATTCCTATTGAAGTTTTGCTTTTGCTATGGTATTATTCAGCTTGACATAAAAGCATGATCACATGGATCTCGTGCTCCCAGTCCTTCAAATCTTGAGCTGTTGTCCTAAATCTTTTGTCATATAAGTGAAATGTGGTGGGTTTTGTTTTCTTTTTTTTTCAATTTGGCAAGATCTTGGTTTCTGTGTGTGATTCCTTCTTACGAAAAAGAGTGCCTGCATGAACTAAAATTGTCCTCCAGCACTGTGTGATGAGTAGGTCTTTGTTGGCTTTCCTACACCTTTTTAGGATAGAATTCAACAATCATATTGACGGTGTTTTGCTAGCTATGTTCTCACTTTGTATTACTGTCCTAATAATTTTATCTGTCAGAGAATGATATCTTGAGCAAGCTGTTCAGGAATTTGACTGGGATTTAGTTGAAGAATTCCTCATAGATGAGTAGCGTTTTCTCAGAGCCTGTTCTGATGCACCTTTGGTATTTGCCACTGTGGACTGAGCAGAGATTATCCTCCTTTCTGAAACGCATCTAGTATTCACTCATCTCATCATGTCACACTCCAGTCTCATAAATAGCCAGAATTTTGAATTCACAGGTATCTGCTTTTCTCATGATCTGAGAGGACTTTGTTCAAAATGTCAGTTTCATATCATTAACTGTATATTAGCAGAGTCACAGATATTAACCTTAACTTACTGATTCTTAACTCTACATTACTTTGAGGGGAAAGGAGTTGTAATAAATCACTTACAAATGACAATGACAGTTACATGAAAATTTGAAAAAAAGAGAAAGTGGCTGAGCATATGTTTAATATCCTGGTTCACACATATCAATTCAATTTAACTGTGATATACCCAAGCCAAGGTCAAAGCAGGTTAAGAAGTAAATATATACTACATTAAGAGAAATTCAGACATCTTAATATCAATAATTCTGCATACATAATGTCTTTCACCATACATCTTGCATTGCAATAAAAAAATTGCTCTAAATTCTCCCTTTTTCCTTTTCATGAATTGTGCATTGAAAGTCACATATTTCCCAGTTATGTTTATTCCTGGATATTATGCATCTATTTGTTTCTAGGAAAAAAAAAATCATCATGATGCTAACACTGTACAGTTATTTGATATTAAAGCAGTTTGGTTATTTCTTTGTTTCATTTTTGGAACAATAAATTTAATTCTCTGAATAAAACTGTTTGTGACTGCTCATGGAAAACAAGTATTAAGGTTTGTAACAATTAACAAAGAATACTGTTTCATACCTAACTATCTATGTGAGTCACTGTGTAAAGTTTAGTTATGAATATTAGCAGGAAAACTCAAAATAAGGTCATAATCATAAAATTTTATTGATTTAGAGTTTTGCTATATAATAGATTTTTGTCAGAATTTTCTCAATAAATAATATCAGTATCTTATGCCTCACTGGTATTTATTACAGAAAAGTTATCTAAAGGAAGGTACAGAAAAAGGCGAGAAAATTTAGTTTTATTCATTCTCCCTCTTCCCCAGGTGGTAGTAAGAGTTTGGAACAAATGCCTAAATGAAAAATGAATATCTCCAATGCAGAGATTAATATAAGAACTTCAATATTTTATTAATCAGGCTACTTAAAATTTATGCTAGAATGTATTGTTTATAGTCTTTCTGTTTGAATTTATTAAGTACTACACCAAAAAAAACCTCTCCTGAGAAACTGCAACAGCAAAAACATGTTTCTGCCATATCACTTTTTTTAGCATTTAATATTTTTTAAGAAATGTGCCCACAGGCATAGATCTATCAATAGAAAGTATCCACTCTGGCACCAGCTGGAATTGAGTCTCAATAAATATAACTTAACATCACATGGACAACCCAATGCTTGTTAATTGTTGTCAAACTGCTAGCCTGAGTAAGAGTGAAATGAACTTTGTCCTGCAACATCTGTTGTACTGGGACTCTGAAGAATGGTTGAATGAGATGACTTAAGGGGGGAAAATACTTTATGTACAGTTTCTTTGTATTTGTCAGGTTCACATTATTATAATAAATTAATTTCCTAATTCAAGTGGTTACTGTAATCTAAGGTCTAAAAATCAAGACCTTTTAGGGACAGCTTTTAACAGTCCTGTCAAAACTCTACATGTTATCAGTATATTTTCAGTATTTCCTATAAATTCTTTATTAGTAATTGACATATTAAACCAGCTTGTATTTCTTCAATATATGAATATAAATATTCATCTCATCATAATAAATAATTCAAACTGAACAGACACTTATAGATGAAGCACATTTAAAATCAAATTTATCAAGCAACTACTGAAGAGTTTAATCTAGGAATCTCATCTGTTTTGCAAGATCCACAAAGTTTTGATTAAGGATTATAAATATAAAAATAATTATTTTAAATTACACTGGCATTTTCAGAAGAAATATTACAGGCAAAAGAAGCACAGAAGACTTTTTTTCTTCCAAGATTTTTTTTTTTTTTAAATTAACTGTCTAAAGTGTACACACTGTATTTAATAACAGAAATTAAATAGTTTGAAAATAGACAAACCCAAAGATGAGTTATGTTTTTATCCTGAAATTACAGACGGTATGCTGGGATCAGTTGCAGTAAATGTAACTTACAGATAGAGTAGCTCAGAGATTTTTAATACTCTGATAGCCATTTGCCTTTTAATTCCTGTCACAGAGTTTTAACAAGATAATTATGTTTTTCTCCACTCCTTCCTCAAAGCTGAATAATATCTTTATGGAGAAGAAATTGTGGTCAAGTCTTCATTCCCTCCCAGAAAGCACTATATTATCACAATATTGTAATAAAACATATAATAGAGTTTCCTGATTAAGACACTGTTGTTTTGGTGCTGTGGAACAGAAATCACAGAATAACAGAGAACCACAGCATTAAGATAACCATAATTTTTCAAGCTTATTTATATTAAACATCAATGATGATCTCTCAAAGTGGGTGCACAGTTTCAAATAAAGCTAGTAACCTTCCCAATATTAATAATTCATGTGAAACTGGTGCTTTTCCTTCCCCCTCCCTAACTACCTTGTGAGCAATTGAAAGACTGTGCTGAAAAGGAAGACATAGAGCAGAAATTGTGAGAGTGGTATTTGCTCTGATCTTGCAGTGAGCACAGATCACTTCCTTTTATAGCAATACAATGACTAGGAAAAAATATAATTCCTCTCTACACATCTGTGACTACATAAGGGTCTGTAGGGCATAGGAGCTGCAATTCCCAGAACAGATACTAGACAGCAGAGTGAAGTCTTGAACTGAGTTGATTGATGAACTTCAAATGTAGCCACCTGAAATGTACCTAAAGGAAGGTAATTGATTGTTCTATATCTAGGTTACATCTCTTACGTGTCACTGCAGCACTCATGTCCTTTTGTACGCTGCTCTCCATGAGCAACCAGAGAATTTGAGCCTGTCCCTCCCTTTGGCTGAACATGAGCATAAGGAAAGCAAGGGAGTAGCTGCGTGCAGTATTAAATCAACATAAACTCAGTACTCTACTTGCAAGGTCATGAGTGATGAGTCATTGTTTTAAGCATAACACTGTGATTAAACAGAAAAGTAATCTTGATTTTCTTTTGTTCTTATTTATTGCACCCCTTGGTTTCTATGAGTCGACATTCAATGTCTCCATTCTGCCGCCCTTGTCCCCTGTTCCCCCTCCCCATCCATTTTACTCAGCAGGCCTTCTACTTCTTGTTCCATTCCTTCAGTTTCTTACCAAGACAAAATTTCTGGTTTTACACTTGCTGTTATCTCATTGTTTTCCTCCTCATACCTGTTTTTGATCTGTATCTTTGGTGCACATTTCACCTGATGCTACATCTTGGCTATACAGCTGACTAAACTGTATACTTTTGTGATCAATCCAAAGCTGTGCAACAGGTTACATTCCTAAACTGAATAATGTCTATAATGATTTTTATTAAAAATCTATTAAATAAAACAGGCTAGAGAAAGAACACAGTCAACAACACCAAGGTGCAATTCCTCTCAGAAATTTTGTAATTTAGCCATTAAATTTGAAGAAACAGAAATAGTTGCTGCTTCATTTTACAGCTGCAATGTACCTGTGACATTGCTTAGTAACAGGCTGCCCAACAGCCTGGAAGTCTGAAATTTTAGGAGCAATAGGAACCCTTTGAGAAGGCAGGAGGAACCTTCCCCTAAGGAAGGGCAGGTAGCAGAAAGAAATCAGGGAAACACAAAACAGGTGTCATAGTAAGAGCTAGATCTGAAGGGTTTCAGCTCTGTTAAAGTGCAGCAAGTTACATCAGCCTTCCAAAGTCCTTGTAGTGAAATGAAAATAAGTCATTCTGCCATAGTTCAAAACCTCTCTGTTCCTTTATCTATAAACTCTGCTTCTTTATGTATTAGGCTTTATAACTAAGTCTAATTAATTAGTAGATATCCCATGTAACTTATCAGAAACAGTAGATTTTAGTTTATCTGCAAAACATATTTTAGTTTATCTACAAACCAAATGCAAGAGAAAACTGCTACTGAACTTCTGTAAGATGATCATGCTATCGCCCCTTACTATAACCACAACAGAACCAACGTATTTTTGAATCACTGAAACATTTCTTCCCTACCTGTCCCTGAACTCCACCTGGGTAAGATCAGGCCAGAACAAAACATAGACCAGGAAACCAAGTCTTTCTCACACAAATAAGAAACAAAATTACCAGTGGCAATGCTCCAAGACAGGAGGAAAATGATCATGTAAAAATAACTCGGCTCACACCTAATTGAGGAATAGAGCCCCTGCTTTGGGCTTACCATTCTTGTATTGAATTTGGGAACTGTCTGCGGCTGGGTACTAATGAGCAATTGCACCCTGGCAGCATAATACTTTTCTTGTCCTTCACTCTAATTCCCTCTGGTCCAGTATACAGCTCTGCAAGATTATCTCACATTTGTGAACTAGTTACCTATCACTTTATTCTTGGGTTAATAAAACTGAGTAACTATGAGTGGGAAGTTTCCCAAGAGATTCTTAGGCTGTAAGATCCAGGTGACACAATCTGCACATGTTCTCTCAAGTACAATAGCGGAAGGTTGTTACAGGACCAACCTATGTAAACACAGTGAAGCACTCACTGCACCAGGCCTGCTGGCATCGGATGGGATTCACCTTTCTCAAAGGGTGAAGAGGGTCAATGCTCACAAGCTAGCGGGGCTCATTGACAGAGCTTTAAACGAGATTTGAAGGGGGAGGGGAAGAATATCAGGCTTGCCCGTGACAAGCTGTGGGATGACGTGCCAAGGTTAGAGGGATGGGGTGCTAGCAAGGGCCCTCAGCCTGTTGCTCTGAGATGTGCTGGGCACACTGGAGCACACCTGAAGTCTTACGGAGATGAGCCAGGGGCTGCTGAGGTAATAGGAGCCAACAGGGAAACACTGGTGAAATACCTTAAAGGAATTAAGGTGTGTTCCTCTAAGAAGGTGACATAGCTGACAGCCCAGCTGAAGTGCCTCTACACCAATGCATGCAGTATGGGCAACAAACAGGAGGAGTTGGAAGCCACCGTGCTGCTAGAAAGCAACAACCTAGTTGCCATTACTGAAACTTGGTGGGATGAAACCATGACTGCAGTGTGGCTATCAATGGCTACAGGCTGTTCAAAAGGGACAGGTGAGGAAGGAAGGGCAGAAAGGTTGTCCTCTACGTCAAGAAATGGATAGATTGTGAAGAGCTGTCTCTAAAGAATAGCAACGAGCAGGTTGAAAGCTTATGGGTAAGAATTAGAGACCGAGGCAACAAAGGGAACCTTGTGGTTGTTGTTTACTACAGGCCGCCCAATCAAGGGGAGCCTGTTGACGAAGCCTTCTTACTCCAGCTATAAGAGGCATTGCACTCGCAAGCTCTCATCCGGCTGGGGGACTCCGACATCTGCTGGAAAAGTAGCACGGCAAGCTGTAGGCAATCCAGGAGTCTCCTGGAGTGCATTGGAGATAAATTCCTAAGTCAGGTAATAGACAGCCCTAGCAGAGGGGATGTGATACTGGACCTGATGGTCACCAACGCAAGTGAGCTAATCAGTGATGTCAAGATTGGAGGCAGACTGGGCTGCAGTGATCATGCACTGGTGGAATTCACAGTCCTGAGGGATACAGGTCAGGCAAAGAGTAAAGTCAGGGCACTGAATTTTAGGAAAGCAAACTTCCAGCTCAAGGAGTTCAAGGAGCTAATCGATAGGACCCCCTGGGAAACTGCCCTTAGGGCCAAGGGAGCGGAGCAGAGCTGGCAGATCTTTAAGGACACTTTACATGAGCTCTTGTTTCCCAGGTATAAGAAATCAGGAAAGGAAGGCAAGAGACCGGCATGGATGAATCGAGACTTGCTGATCAAACTAAAGGGCAAGAAGGAAACGCACAGGAAGTGGAAGCAGGGACAGGTACCCTGGGAAGAGTGTAGGGACACTGCCTGGTTGTGTAGGGATGGGGTCAGGAAGACCCAGGCACGGATGGAGCTGAACTTGGCAAGAAACATAAAGAATAGTAAGAATGGCTTCTACAGGTCTGTCAGCCAGAAAAAGAAGGTCAAAGAAAGCATACCCCTTTGATGAACATGACTGGCAAAGTGGTAACAATGGATGAGGAGAAGGCTGAGGTTCTCAACAACTTTTTTACTCTGTCTTCACTGGCAACCTCTCTTTCCACACCTCTCGAGTGGATGGACCAATACAGGCTGGGAGATGAAGGGATTG
Organism: Fulmarus glacialis; assembly: GCF_000690835.1. Classification (NCBI taxonomy): domain Eukaryota; kingdom Metazoa; phylum Chordata; class Aves; order Procellariiformes; family Procellariidae; genus Fulmarus; species Fulmarus glacialis. The sequence goes on from NW_009218632.1 coordinate 14,081, forward strand.
AGAGCAGCCCTGCCAAGAAGGACTTGGGGGTACTGGTGGATGAAAAGCTGGACATGAGCCAACAATGTGCGCTCGCAGCCCAGAAAGCCAACTGTATCCTCGGCTGCATCAAAAGCAGCATGGCCAGCAGGTCGAGGGAGGTGATTCTGCCCCTCTACTCTGCTCTGGTGAGACCCCACCTGGAGTACTGCATCCAGCTCTGGGGTCCTCAGCAAGGAAGGACATGGACTTTTTGGAGCAGGTCCAGAGGAGGGCCACAAAAATGATCAGGGGGCTGGAATGCCTCTCCTATGAAGAAAGGCTGAGAGAGTTGGGATTGTTTAGCCTGGAGAAGAGAAGGGTCCAGGGAGACCTTATTGTGGTTTTTCAATACTTAAAGGGGGCTTATAAGAAAGATGGGGACAGACTTTTTAGTAGGACCTGTTGCGATAGGACAAGGGGTAATGGTTTTAAACTAAAAGAGGGTACATTCAGACTAGATACAAGGAAGAAATTTTTTATGATAAGGGTGATGAAACACTGGAACAGGTTGCCCAGGGATGCCTGGGTATCTGTGGAAACATTCAAGGTCAGGTTGGACGGGACTCTGACGAACCTGATCTAGTTGAAGATGTCCCTGCTCACGGCAGGGGGGTTGGATTAGATGACCTTTAAAGGTCCCTTCCAATCCAAACTATTCTGTGATGCTATTCTATGATTTGGTATACCCAGGCAAGCTGATGGTACAAGAAAGTAGTATGCTGTTACTGAAGCCAATAATGATGGACTCAGTGCAGAGTTGAGAGGCCCAGTGTGTCATAATGACGCAATGTGTCTTTAATTCCAAAACTGGTGCTAATTCAGGGGTCTTGCATCAAATTGAACTGTGTGAGATAACTGAAGTGTCCTAGGGTAAAGTTTTCAGAGTTCATCAGAATTTGGAGATTTTTTTTTTTCTGCTGAATACTTAAGAATGTTTTTCTTAACACACGATTTTTGCGTTCTATCTATTCATACAGCTGCAGTCCTTTAATATAGTATTGGGTAGCATACATGATTAGTTTAAAAAATGCAATCATAAATAATTATATTGAAGTACCTCATGTCAATTTGTTGAGTGTTAGAACTTGTATGGAAATAAAAATTAACTATTTACTGAAAATCTGAGTGAAAAGGAAGAATTCCACAAAATTTCCCCAAACAGATGACCATATTTTCATATAAAAGTAGTTACTAAGGGATGGTTTCCTAAGATCTTTCTTGACTATTTGATATTCTCATGTTATATGCAGACTGCCACAACTTAAGTCTGTGGTGGAGCCAATGCTTTTATTGACAGATATGTGCACTACTGAACATTTCCACAAGGAATGACAGAAAAAAAGCAATTAGACTGATATTTACATTTTTACAGTCACATCTTCCCATGACTTGAATTTTTTTGTTGTTTGTTTCGTGGGTCTTTTTACAAAATTTATTTTGGTAGAAGTCAAAGGGAGTATGTGCAAGAATAATACAAATTCAGGAGGCGACCATGAGTTAAATCTCTTTTTAATGTCTACAATATGAAAATAATGAGCATATAAAAAAGGAACATACCAGGAGAAAGAGTAGTTTTGTTTTCTTCTGAACTTCCAAGAATGCATGCAACAATCAACAAATGAATCAATAACCCACAGCTTAGCAAAATAAAAAGGAATATTTTATTTGGAATAGTCATTTTATATCTGCTTTTATTAAAAAACTGTTCATGCTCTTTGGCACTCAGTTACAGCATACCTAATTATATTATATTATATTTATAACTATATGTATATTTATGACACACAGAATGGAAATTGTTTTAGTGCACTTCTGTTACTTGCAGTGTTGACAAAAGTGCACGCCCATTACTAGTTCCTCTCAAGACATTTAAATATTTTGGCAACACAATGAGCTTTTTCTGAGTCTAATTAGGCCATTAGTTTATGAACATTTCTAAATTAATAAACAATAACAACAATTTCTTTTTAATAGGAAAAAAGGAAAGTATTCTTTCGTGTTTAATAAAACAGAAAATCCATTTCCACACTACAATCACTCTGCAGATTGAAAAGGTACAAATTAGAAGTCCTTGTAAATATCTGCTTTCTCAGTTAGGCAAAGGGTATAAACAGTATCTACAAAAAGATTCCCTTTTTTCCCACAAGCATGAATATACTATTTGTCGATATTGTAGTTTGATAGCATATAGCTTTTGTTTACCTTATAAAGTTTCTCTTACGAGAGTGAACAATATCTGACTTTTGGTCATTCTCACTTTTGTTTCATATAGTATTTTTGGCAGATGTCTAAAATGAGTGAGGAAGAAGCTATTACAGATAATAATCATGGGCATTTCATTATCAGTATTTCTTCTCATAAGAAGGGTGAGAAGAAGTTGCTTCCCAAAGGCCCTCTCTCCGACATACCTCAAAGAAAGAAGTGACACACAGAAACAGATTTGTGAAGTCCATGAGTTTCAGTTTGCCAACATCTTCTATTCCTATTTTCCCAATGCACTTTTTCTTTAGAAATACAAACTTTGGGTTGAACTCATAGAAAGTACTCAAGCATTATTCCTTTTTAGACTTCTTGTGGTCATAATCCCAATTTTTAATGTAATTCTAAGGAAAACAAAACTTGTTGTGAATCACTGGCCACAAAATTAATGCCTGAAACAGAGATGGATTAAGGTTTTTTTATATTATTAGTCGCAGTTAAGCAGAGCAAAACAAAAATTGAAACAGTCTTTTCTGCTAACTGCTTAATCCACTTTTAAAAAGCAAAAGATGATCTATGCCAGAACACAAGCTAGCCATTAATATTATTGTTTTTCAGTAATTTAAGAAAACATTATGTTTAGTAATATATGTAGAATCTAATCATTAATTTCATAACATTTCAGCAATGTCCTTACAAATCCATAAAGACAAATCATCACTCCAAAATGTTTAGCAAAAAAACCTACTCAGGTAAATTAGTTAACAGCTTTAAGATTTTGATACATAGTAAGGCTTTTTCACATGCTTCTTTATAGGGCAAATTTTTTAAAAAAATGAAAGCTTCATGAAAATAATTACCTTTAAAAATAAGCTTCATATTGTGCCAGTTCCCTTCATAAGAACAAAAATACCCAAGCCAGTACCTATTCTTGAGCTGCCATAAGCTGCACACTGGGCAGCATATCAGAAAGTGCTTGTCTTATTTTTCCCTACCTAACTGTTATTGGCCTGAGACAGGATATTGGTTTAGATGGGCCCTTTTTTTTTGGCCTAAGAGGAGGATTTTTTTACCCTTAAAAGTTATTATCTGAAGCTTTTGCATTAGAATACTTGAACCAAAATGGCTGCTAGAATGATCTGTGATAGCAACAAGTTAGAAAGATGACAGCAAGTAAAATTCCAGACAAGCACTAAGAAATGCGTCTTCTGCCTCAAAAGAACATTTAAAAGGGGGAGAGGAGGGAAAAAATACATATCTCCAATCAAGCATCATATTTTGATGCTCCCAAACTGCTGAAAAAGTGGTATGAATAACCCATAGCATCATTCCCCAGCAAATATTCAAGAAATTAAATTCTCCTGTAATACCTTACAGAATTTAGCGATTTTTGAATAATCTGATTTAAAATATCATTTTGCAAATCATTGAACTGCAGTAGAGAAAATGACAGTTTACATGGAAGTGATGCTGGAAGGAAATGAGGGAAGTTGGTCCTCTAGTGTTACTTCTGGTGAAGTATAGGTGTAAGTAATGGGAGAGGCTGGTCATCTGGAAAAAGTGCAAGGGTGGACAGGGTAGGCTGGGTGGAGTGCAGGGAAGAAACAAGAAGTACAGGTGAGGCAAGTGTGGAATCTGAAAAGATGATTTTCTTCTGCCTTGATCTGCTGATGAGCCAGTATTCTGTTGCCACATTTTTTTTTTCTCTTACAATGATTCTTGTTGTCAAAACACAAATTGCATAATCATTAATTGGCCCAATAACAGGAAATCTCATGAAAGCAAATACAGGGACATTCCCATGTAATTTCATACAATATAACACCCTAGGAAGATATTCCTACATACTTTAATACAACACAACTGCTGTACAATGGCCTTGATATAAAAAAAAATGGCATTTACATTGGTAGCAAAACTATCCAGAGCATAGATGTACACTAAAAATTTATTACTATCAAAAGTGCTGTGAAATAAAATGAGGAAAGATAAAACATAGTACAGATTATCTCACATCTGTCAGCCCTGGGGTAGCTTTTTGCTTGGGACAGTGGGATCCAGCCATACCAGAACCTTATAAGCCTTTGCAAAATCTTTATGTCTTATTTTTGTTCTCTGTTAAGTGCCAAAGGTATATATGCTAGCATCAAGCCACAGCATAGTGGAAAAGAATATTATTCTGGTTTTCCTAGTAGCATTACAGAAACCACTGTGACTACCAGTAGAATCTTCTGTCTTCCACTGGGAAGTTTATTACCATTACGAAATTAAACAAATGAACTTTGGGTTTGACCCAGTATGATGAGACCTACAATTTTTACTTCACTGGATTTAACATCGGTTACAGTGCACATTAGGGTATAGAGATACTCATCCTAAACACAAAATTGCTTCAGCTGCCTTTCACAGCTAAGAATTGTATCCTTTTTATATACAAGCTTTTTTTCCTGCAATGTTGTCTTGTCATGGGACTTAAGCTACACAGACATAAGCATGGGTTTTGTGGTTGATGTAGGGAATAAAGAAAAGCATGTCTGCAGCATGAAAAGATGGCAACATGCTGAGGGTTTGGGCAGTTCATGCGTAACAGGTTTGATATTTATGTATAGATCAATTCCATGTGACTTACGTGCTGTACCTAATTTAAACCCAAAGAGTGTGTATGCCTGAGTTCCTGCTTTATTTTTCATAAGGCCTATAAAGACAGATTCCTGCCATGTATATTATTGGCATACTGAATAACCTTTGAAAGGCCAGTTTAAGTTTGTACTATGGTAAATGACTTCAGTCAATAGCAAAAATACACAAGGAATGTCAAATTAGGAATTCTAGCAATACGACTAGACAGAGTGTGAGGCTGACATGTCTGAACAGTCCTTTCCACCCATTGCAATCATGTATGAGGAGCTCTCTTTCTGGTTATTAATTCTTTTTAGGAGCTTGCTGTGGTGTCCTGGATGTCAGGCCTCCAGATATGAGTTTGGAAGCACCAGGAGGAGGAAAAGATAAGCCAACTTCTTTCATCACACACAGTACATGCCCTCAAGAAAAACAGCTGATTGATATAGCCTGAGATTTTTTCAGCATTTAATTTCTTTTACCTTCTCACCAGGAGAGGGATTTAGTTGGGGATGCAAAAGGCAAGACACACCTTGTTTTATTATACAATTAAGACAGACAGCACTCAGGAAATTCACGAAGTTTTCTGATGATGTTTCTCTTACACTACTGCCTTGGTCATTCTGTATAGAAAGCAATATTTCCGTCGCTGTTTGTTAAATGCAGAGCTTAATGCACTGAATGATGTGTTATTAATGTAACCAGTAAGAGAGAGAGGATGTGGAATGTGGTTTTCCAAGGGAACTCTGTCTTTTTATGATTTCCTGATTACCTCAGTTTTCAGCATTAATATTTTATGAGAGACAGAAACACCTCTGCTCTCATTACACTTTTGAAATGTGCTGTGGTATGTAAATCTGGCATCTTTGAGCTAACTGTCATAAGCAGTATTTTTATAATAGCTAAAACTGGGCTCTGAGAGCTAGAAGTTTGGGTTCTAGTACTGGATTTACCATAAATCCAGTTACTGATATTGGACAGGGCAATCATTGTGCATAAGTTTTCTCATCTTTAAGCTATGAACAATAATAGTCTCCATTCCCTCCCTCATTTTCCTTCATTTTTAATAAACACATATGAAATCTGATATAGGGCAGGATTTAACTTGTTTGAAGGACATTTGAGATTATACATAAGTTGAGATCCAAGAAAATGGAAGGAATTTCAAACCAGACATGCAGGTTTCATTTGTGATTGCCTTGCAGTCCTTTTTTCTGATGCAAAATCTGTATTAAATAATTGGATTACATTAGGTAGGATGCAGCTCAATGGTGAAAGACCATGGATGTTTCATCAACTGTCAAGTATGATTAAAGAATTTTCATGTGATGACAACACACAAAGTCATTGGAAACATGCAGTCATTCTTATTACCTAATTATAGTTTGACTTTAACCATAGAAATATAACTTGCTGAACCATAAAAATTTAAGCTGTGTCACAGCAATATGTTTTATAACCTGGACATTTATCAGGACTTTAAGATACAAACTAGCAGTAGGAAATACAAAAACCCCACCAATGAGAAACTATTTCAGTTATTTCATCACAGAAAATGAGGTCAGTGGTGGAGTAAAAAATTTTGATGGAATGCTTTAAAAAATATTTATAGGAAGCTAAGATGACATGATGAAAAAGGAGAATTTCTTTGAAAGAAGACCTAAGAGATAAGAAATATTAGGAATAAAGTGGTCAGGTTTTGCAGCAATAATTAAATACTTATGTCACTAAAACGTCAGCAGCCCATGCTGTTCTACACAGAAGTGATTTGGAAAATGAGAGAGAACTGCAAAGTAACAAAATATGCTGATATTACAAAGATTATTCATGACAGCCTAAACTAAACTGATTGTGAAGTTAGTGGGTTCCACCAGCACCATTCAGGAACGTATCAAATACATTGGTGGCAACAAACTATGTAAAATACAGAAGAAGAAAAAAAATTATTTTCTTACTCCTTTCAGAATACTGAGAAGTAAAGCTCTCTGAATTAGACAAATACCAGACTCATTCTGAGACATTTTAAAGCTAGCCTATTCAAACCTGTTTTCCGAGAGCAGTAATTTTTTGAAGAATTTCCTTGATCCTTAAGTTAGAAAGCCTTTTCATACCTTCCAGAATTTTGTTAGTAACTGTGAAATGTGTGGATTAGTCTTAACGAGGACAGGTGGAAAGTGGAAGGATCTGCTAAGATGCTGAAAGTGAGCACAGCACCACAAGGAGTACAATGGAAGCCACTTGACAATAAAACTGGCAGTGAAATGTAGTGCCAAGAAACACAAAGTCATTTAGCTGGCTTCAGAGAATTATACAGCAAAAGGTGAAAGCCCCGAGAAATACCTCAGGTCCAATCAGCTGTAAATTTTGTGATTTGAGCTCCTACCCTTATCCTCAATTCATGTATCTCTCCTTTCTACCTGGTAAGCACAATGAAACATCAGACATTCTGGGACCCTACGAATTAATTTTTATTCCTCTACTGATCAGGATAATTTATCTATGTCATACTTCAAGCCATTCAATCTAAGTGACACAGTTTGTTTTTAATTTTTGGTTTGCTCTACAGGAAGTGATTTTGTTTTGAAATTATGTCTAAAATTTCCATGTTTAATAGAATACACACTAACATTCAAACAGCTAAAAAAGAATGATGTGACTCACTCTCAATAAAATAGTCATTTCCCTATATTCACTCTATTGTTTATCATGGTGTTGCTGTTTGCTTTGCATGAATGGTTTCTGTAATATTGACTCAATTTATGTCAATCTGCATTTTTACACATCCTTGAACAGCTTGCACTTTTTTTTTCCGAACACTAGAAGTGCTGTCAGTCTTATTTACTTTCCACTGAAAGCACTAGCTTTCTACAACAAAATTCAGAAACAATAGAACAGAAGCCTATTTAAAATGCTCCTGCGGACATAACCAAATAGTTCCTATTTGAAGTTTTGAATATGTGTCATTTCCAATATATAGGTATTTCTTTCCCAGACAACAGAACCTGATAACTTGCTTCTAAGGGTGCAGGTGCACACAGCCTGTTGAAAGCAATTTTGACCTGCTAATTAATATTTTGTATCGTAAGAAACAACAAAAGCTAAACACTTAGTCCTTCCATTTCAAAATCTCACTTTCCACAACTTAGAATGCTGAGAGGATGCGGGCAAAAACCATACAGACATCTCCAGTTCTCCCTCAAAGGATTCCCAACAGCAAAGAGCGGTGGTAGATTTGGAGACTGGTGGCAAATTTACCTCGACGAGAGATCAAGGAGGGCTGAATATTATGTCCTTTCCTCAAGGCCAGCATTACTTTTGGTGTCTTGGCACATGCCACAAAACAGTCTCTTCATTATGGGAACTCCAGATGCTTCCTCTAGTAGAAAACTCCAAACAGGAGAAGTACTGGAAGTACAAAGACATTTCTGCCTACAGACAGTTCAAGGTACCTGTTCTTTCATTTCTGACTTATAAAAGTCTGAAGTTGAACACTGTTAAGTCACCTTCCGAATCTGAACATTCCCAAAGATTCCTGGCTTCAGTCCATCTTCACTACAGACCAGTACAGCATTCACCATAGCACAAACTATTTAGTCTCTAATGTTGCCTGTTCATGAGCTTTATCTATTAAGTAGAAATGACCCCAAATCAAAAGATGTATGCTCTGAGTTACAATCAGAGAACGAACATCAACTAAAGGAAGTTATCATTAAAAACTTTTAGTGTAGATATTTTTGAATGGAAAACAGAGACACATGGTCCTTAATTAGTCCAAAAAGCCATCTAGTGGTACTGAAAAACTAAAACTGACTTCCACGTCATTATGACAGGAGCTTTTTTCCTGGAAAAAGCACTTCTAGCTAACTCATAGAAGTGAAGAGTAAGTAACAGATATAAAGTCACCATGACTGTTTTTACTGATTCAAAGAGCCCTTCTTGTTTGTTCCAGCTACATTATACAGATTACTCCTCAATGTCTGTAAAACACTGTGAAGGTGAGTATATTTTCAGTATAGTTATTACAGAACACTTTATCCTGACTACATATTAATAATACTCTTACCAATGGCAAACTAAAAATCAAAGATGCTTTTCTAAAATAACAAGACACATTGATTTGTTCTCTCATATATTTATAATAGAATTCAAGAACATCTTTAGCAGCGAAATAAAGTGTTACTGCCTTATAGTATTTTTCTGAAGAAAACCAGGTTTGGCAGGTAGTAATACTAATTATTTTTTTTAAGATAAACCCGTATTTCATGTTTCTGAGATTACTCCAGTCAACTTCCTCAGGCTCCTTTTAACAAAAGAGCTGCAAGAGACATGCCAAGCATGGACTCAGGGAGCGAAGCGTGAGGCAGCCCCTTCTCTATCCTACCCTTTCAAGCTACAGTCATTCCTCCAAAAGGCTGTTGTGTTATAGGGGAAGGAGAAACAGCAGGAAATGCACAGTTTTTTCTAATAAATGCATAAACCACTGTCAACCAAAAAGTAACTACCAGTTAATAAATAACTGGCAGCATTTCCAAAGTGTGTAATAATTTTAGCCCAAATATATCAAACTGTCATATTAATTTAAAATAATAACCAGTTCTAAGTTTACATGTTAGGTATTGAATATATTTGTCTTATGTTCTAGAGGCTTTCCTCCTTAGAACAAGATTTGACTTGAGATACGGCTTTCAGTAAAAAAATAGGAAGGTATGAACTACATTTTCAGGTAAGAAGAAAGTGTCTTTTCTCCTTTTGTTCACCTAATAAATACTGGGCAGGATCCATAGCCAGGGTATTAAAGTCTCCAGCTGAATGCTCTCCTCTGACGGAATTTGAAGCCACAGCGCTGACTCCCAGAAAAATGCATTAACTGCCAAAGTATCATTAAACTTTCCTACTGATGTCTTTAATCAGGAAACATTAATTGGAACAAGATCTGGAACTTGGGCATTTCATGTCCCCACGGAGAGTGTTAACTATCAAGAAAAAAACATGTTAGTAAAATATAATGTTATCCTAAGCAAAACTGTTTCCAGACGAAGGTTTGGCAGGATGCACTGATTCATCTGACTTAATTCACCCGTAGTTCTAACAAATTAATGTAAAAACCTGAGTATCGGGAAAGGCAAAACTATACATAAATTCAAGTTGAAGTCAGCAAATAAAATAAAAATAAATCTTCTGGAAAGTGTCAAAGTATTTTATTTATTTTATTTCCTCATTTTCAAAGAAAAGTGGGTGTGGATTTTTGAAACGCCAATGTATGGGCTCTTTTAAAACATCGTTATTTAAAAATTGGTCTAAACTGATGGGTAAAAGATCAAACTACATATTACATTTTCTTTCAGGCTGTAGAAATATATATTGTTTGAGTGATTCATTCATTTTGATGTTTTTCTTTTAGTTTGCGTGAAACTCTATCTCCTTCCTCTATCCCATGTTTTCATCTCAGACACCACTTGGAAGAAGACTGATCAGCTTCTGATTACAATACTCAAGTTTCATTAAGGTTTCATCTCAACATATGAAAGAAATTTTTTTACAGTGAGAACAACCATTCACTGGAACAACCTCCCCAGGAACTTGGTAGAGTCCCTGTCACTGGAAGTTTTCAAGACACAATTGGATTGCTAGATAATTTCATCCGGGCTCTCTTTCCCACAAAAGTTTGAACCAGATGATCTTTAGGCATCCCTTCCAACCTCAGTTGTTTTATGGTTCTATGATTCTATGATTCTAAGTTCAGAGGTGCTGTTCCTGGACTGGGGGATGCGATCTGACTCAGGCTCAGCGACATTTTATGGGACTGCTCTGTTAGACCTGATACCATATTTTTTTATAGTTAATTATTCCAAATCAGCTCTTAAAGGAGCTCCCATTCCCAGAATATTCTACATCATGGTGGCCAACAAATTGAGTATATGTATTAGATAGATGAGGAATATGCAGATCTCTTCATATTCTGGATGACTGCCTTAAACACTAAACTAATGAATATAAGGGTAATGACATTTCTTCGATAATGTTTTATGTTTTTTCTTACAAATCCCTGACTTGAAAAATGTAATTTTGAATTACACTGAGAATGATTAATACATATTCCTAATAATTAGCCACACAAATTTTTTGAAGACTTTGAGCTGTATAAATTATGGAGTAGATTACTAACTTCTCTCTTTGCAACCTAACTCTGAAGCAAAATTTTTTTTTTTTTTTTTTTTTTGCAATAGACATTCCATTATACAGGAATTGCAGTACATTATTTCTTTGTTTACATATTTTTCAAGCACTCTTATGAAGCATACAGTATTCACCAATCCATCACTGCACTATGCATTTATTAAAAAAAAAAAAGTTAGAAGAAACATACTTGAATACAAATCTTCATATGTGGACTTCTATTGTAATAAATCTATCCAGACAAAACCACTGAAATAACACATGATCTAAGAAAATCACTGCACAATAGGTCTGACTTCTAAAAACTATTAATTGTTTTAGCTGAGGTATTGTATTATGAAGTATAGTATATTCAAAAGAATGTGAAAAACAGCAGAATATTTCATTACAGTTTATCTGCTTGCCTTAATTTGGAAAACTGTAGGCAAGGCCTGTTCACTGTATCCAGAGTCAACAGAAATCACTGGAATTATTATTATTATGGATTTATATCACTGTAAGATAAATTGAATTCACCTTGCCTTATTTTGGAAAACTGTAGGCAAGGCCTGTTCGCTGTATCCAGAGTCAGTCAACAGAAATCACTGGAATTATTATTATTATGGATTTATATCACTGTAAGATAAATTGAATTCACACCAAAATAACTAATTACTGCAGACTGTAGCAAACTGTTAAAAACAAATCTGCAGAAATAATTTATCAATCCCTTGGTAACACAAAATCATCCAATATCATTAAATACTTCACCAAGCAAACAATGTGAATTTTCAGACAAATTCAGGCTCTTTTAGATTATTTTTCAGTTTATTTAAAAATTGAAAGACTGCTTTTTCTGAGTAGGATGCTGTCTTTGTAGTAATGATCTGTGTCATGTCATGCATTAGGTACTTCCGAGACTTACAAATACTTCAAATAATGTTACGTTCACCTAATGAAGATAATCTTGGCAAAAGAGACAATAGATATTGCAATGCCATACAATACAGTTCTGAAGCTTTGTTTGTGGCAAGTGTCATTTTTCCTGCAATACGGTCAAATTATTTTTCTTCAGCAGATTTATATCAAGTACTGTAAGCCATTTGAGGAAGCGACAGAAGCATTTTCCACATCCATTCCATCTTTCTCTAGACTTGTTTGATCATTACTTCACAGCCTCGCCTGATATGTGATACCATTCCACCACCATTTTATCTGCTCATCTGCTGATTGCTTTCCTGACACTTTGCCCTCCAGTAATACTTGCTCTGATTGTCATCCAATCTTTTGCTAAAATAGAAAAAGAGTTTCAGTTTTGTCTTTCAGATGTATATATTGAAAGTCTACTACACACCAGCTGTTGAAGTATCTACCCACTAGCAGTTCCAAACATTGGCTGTCACAGAGGAATAGGTTTAAAAAGGGAAATACATAAAGATGATTGTTTGAGCATAGTCTGTTTATCAGGCATGTGAACTGTGGACCAAATACATATTTTTGATAGAGTTCTTTTCATATGGATCCTCTGTTGAGTGGTTTTACAGCCAAGCCACAAATAAAGAAAAAAATAAATTGGAAGGTTGCATTTATAAATAATATAGTTTTTTAGTATTAGGCAAATACCAGAAGCAAGTTCTGGTGGATATTCACTTCAATTTGAAATGAATTTATTTTGAATCACTTTAGTTTGCATCACTTTTTCTTTCTCAAAATATCAATGTTATAGACACTTTTTTTACAAAAGTTTGGAGAAATTAATTTCAGAATAACATGCAGAATCATAAAAAGAACTGCAAATTTTCAGATGTCAGTGTTGATGTTTTGTGTACTTGAATACTCATACAGCTAGGGAATAAAAACTCTGTGAACTACTAATCTGCCCATCTGAAACTAACAAATTCCTATAAAATCAGCAAATTTCACCTGCTCAAGTCTTATGACCTAACATTAGAGACTAATGTATTTCATCAGAGTAAACAGTAGAACATTTAAACATTGCACAGCAAATATTTTTGCTTCAGAACTACTTTAAAACTCCTTATCTAAGACTGGACCAAATTTATAACCCATACAGCAAGTCAGACAGTCTCTTCTCAGAAATCCATTAACCAAAATAATCAAATAAAAAAGAATAAGCATAGAGGAAGCTGAGGTAAGACTTAAGTCTTCCAAATGCTGAATAAATGTGTTTCAATACATTTTGAAAACCTGATAAGGAAATTAAGTGCAACAGGTAAAATTTTGTTGTAGAGTATTTACTATCTCTAGTAACGAGATTGCTGCGGGTTATTTTTTGTTCTATCTGTAGTAGAGAGAAAACCCCTTATTCACATGTCAAGTCTTCCTCAGCACCTAAATACATTGAGTAAATTATGTAAATCAATATACTAAAGCAATGCAAAATACATACAGTAGTTGCATTAATGTTCTATTCTGCTCCCACTAAGTGAGCTAAAAAATCTCTGTTAATTACAATGGTGTTCTAGTGGCAATTTAAATCAGTTATGCCACCTAGCCTAATGACCAAACTACAGAATGAAAACACCCAGGAGCTCCCAGGGGTGAAGGATTCCTCCAAAAGTGTGAACAAAATCTGGGCCAAATAAACCCTCATGTGTGGAATCGATTTGACCCCCTGGCTGTGGCAGGGTAGATATGAGCATTGTGCAGGCGGTGCGGGCTACATTTTTGGCATTCCATTTACCACATAGGAACATACTGCTGTGCTGAGATCACTGTCAAAATGTGCAGCTGGATGAATTTCCCTTCTTTATTGACACCTGTGGAGCTATACTATCTCTTGGGTTGGATTTCTTGTTGCAATGCTCAATAAGTACTTGAAAGGAAAGATCCATCTTACCTGTCCAGCACTGCTCAACCCAGTTATGAAGCTAGAGTGAACAGCATAGTCACCCCATGGATTTTCATTTCAATGAGAAAAAAAAAAATGCCTTTCTGCTTCATAAACATGAAACGGTGACATTGTCATCTCTTGCAAGCTGCCCATAGCTTTACTTTTTTTTACAGTTTCGGATAGAAATTGACATTTCAATGTGTAATTACAAGAAGACCCAGAAAAGTGAACTGAGAACATCTTTCTGAAATAATAAGGCCAAGAATGGCAGATGGAGCTTAATAAGTCATCATACTTTCAGGAAAATGAATATTGTGAGGACAATTAAGAGAATTAAGATGTTGCAGAAATTAATGCAACAATTAATTCTTCCAACATGCTGGAACATTTGAGTGATAATCTACTTCTTGTCCAAACACAAAACTTCAATATTTTTGTGTTCTTTCCTTCTCAGAGCAACAGAAGCATTTTGTTTCCAAATAAAAAACTCTTGGAAAAAATCACTCTTGCCTTTATATGAAAAATCTCAATATTACTAAATTAAACCCTATCTGAAGCACTGGTTTTGATGCATTGTGTCATCACAGACTTTTTATTTTTATTATTTTGAAATACATTTTTTCAGAACAATCGGTGGGTAAGGTAACTATAAGTGATAATTAGAACAAGTTGAGAGGTTTCCTACAAGATTTTTATGGAAAGCATCGTTTCTACTAAGCCTATTTCCATTGAGAAGTTATTTAGTAGAATTTCCGTATTTTGTAAATTTATCCAAAATTAACATTTTAATTTCAGGTCATAGTGTTTATTAGGAACAATAATTAACACTTATTTCCTTTTGCAGTTCTGTTCAGGTCCTCATGATTCACTCTCCCCACTGGGATTCCTATGATGTGTCTCAGAAATTTTGTTCAAACAGGGATTTCTAGCAGATAAAGAGAACAGGGATATATGACACCTTAAATGGTATTTCTCGAAGCAGCCAAGCAGTACAAGAAGATAGTTAAGGTTAACCTTACTGGAACATCTTCCTCATGGCCCGCTCTAGCCTCTCCCCCCAAAAATGAGGAAAGCATTAGGAAAAAAAAATAGGATTAAGATTACTTTAACATTGTGAATGTGGATTGTATTAGAAATATTTTAATGTAATCAATTCTGTGAACAGTTAAATTTCCTAAAAGAAAATACAGAAAAAATCGGTGCTTATCTACAGCCAGTTCTACTTCTTTATGAAAATGAACTTTTAGAAACAGAAATAGAACGGACTGTTATAAATTAAAGTAGACTTTAAAATTTGTATTCCACTCAAGGGAAGAAATGAAATATAAAAATATCCTGTAAAGACTACTGAAAAGATGACTCCAGATAAAAGATCAAATCTCTTCCATCAAGACCAAGGAAATACCTTTTTATCCCATGTTAAATTCATTTTACTTAACCCACGGAAAGATGAAGAAAAGTGATTAGAAGATAGTGTGTGGCCTGGAACATACTTGAGAACTATGTCAAAAATATTGAATAAATGTCTTCCCACATCTTACTTTATTTCTGAAGTGGTCCATAACCATCTACATATTATTGCTATTGTTTTGTAGTTATCTCTAATGTATCATTACTTTCATGTGAAATTGTTTTGAGAGCATAAATTTCACACAATTGTAATACATGTTAGTGATCGATTTAGTTTATATACTTCAGATATACTTCTGTGTGTGGCACAACTGCTTTATTTCACACTCACAATGACATCATCCGTTTCACACTGGACTCCTTTCCAGACACAACAGCTGTCAGTAAGTATTTAGAATTTAAAATGAAATTACCATGCATGCCAGCATTTTTTCAAAACTCTTTAATTAAAATATGGAGATGTATTAAAACAAATTACAAGAAATCTCACTCACAGAGAAGAAAAAAATCAAAGCACGGGATTCTGAAGGTAGCATAATTGTTTTCCTTAGTTAAAATGTTCTCTTTGCTTACTTGACAATAATGAGCACAAAAATTTTTGAAGTGCCATATTATATTCTTTAAGATGAGAACTGCTGTATTTTTTCTCCAAGAAGTTACATGCTGGTAACACAGCACCTCTGTAAAGTATTTTTTCAACTTATAAGTGTGAAAAGAGGTATGAACATTGTTCTTGAATAAGTCTTTCTGTGAAATCATGGGAAGTTTTAGCAAACCTGTTAAATTGTGTGAAAGTATGTTACCTGGTATTCCTCCCAGGCAGGAACTGTGTCCCCACCATGTTACACATCTCCAGGGAAGAGACCCTCTTCCCCAGGACCTTGCACTATCTCCTACTCCCTCACTGCCATTCTAGCAGTGGATTAATTTGCAGTGGCCAAGCTGTCTTCCAGCTATGATTCCTGCCACAAATACAGCTAAGGGAGATATATCAAGTGGTGGGAAGGCATCTCCAGGAAGGGATTAGGTGCATGAGTTTACAACTAAAATAGGAGATTTGAGAGGCCTGGTACTGTGGTGGTAGGATTATTTGGCTCCTCGGACAACGGTATCTTTTGCAGGAGCACAAGTGACATTCTTAAAGCAACTTTAACTACAAAGGCCACAGTGTACTCTTCAGAGCAAATAATTACTTTTTCTGAGGTATGTTTTTGACCTTTTCTTGTTCATTGTTTTCTAAGCTTGTAATTGAATGATTGTCCTAACGTCTACTCAGAAATATATACTTTTTTTTCCTGGTATTTTGCATTGTAGAAATCTAATAAAATGCACATCTTATAAACTATACTCTTCTGCTATTTGTTATAATGTTTATAGAGTTGAAAAAAATTTACATTAATACAAAAAATAACAAAAGCAGAGTAAGCACTATTTAAAGACATTTTATTTATATTGTATGAATTATTCATATGCATTTTTATAACCAAATGTGTCACATTCCATATAAAAAATACTATTTTGTAAGTTCAGAATATATCTATAAAATATATGTGCAAAGTTGTATTAAATCAGTCTTTAAATTATACTTGTTAACCAACCTATAGCAGATTATGTAACTATTGTCTTACTAAATATACAGTTACTATATTACCAATACATACACATCAGCCTGTTTCTGCAATACAGGTTTTTTTACGCACTCTCAACGAGCAGGTTTGCTCAAAGTTAGAGCAATATCAGCAGTACAAGGGAAGTTGCATACAGATAAATGTAAGAATACCATCCTTACCAATTTCCTTCCCCCTTCACTGTCTCTTCCCCCTTGTTCCCACCTAGCAACCAAACATGTAATGTGCTTGCAAAAGGAAAAGCGATTATACAAAAGATTATGTGCCATATGGGGGATGCAGAATACACTCCTCATGGCTAGGATCAAAAAGGCTGAGGCCAAAAGGAACGGGTATGACAATCCACAGTACAATCCTTCACACCACCAACTGTATGTTTCAAGTACAGATATCTTCCTGCAGGCTTCACCAGCTGAAATAGAGCATGTATTACAGTTCTTGATAAGATACATTAACTTTTACACATTATAAATATGTGCATCGTCTTCCCATTCTGAACTTGAAGTTTATTTAATTGCATATCGCTGGCTTTGCCTATTAAACTGCAGAGGTGCGTGTGTTGTTCTGTTTAGAGAATTACAGACTGGGCTTAAATTACCTCAGTTTGGTCTTTCATGACCTAAACTGTGTGAATTTCTTCAGCTTCATATTAAAATATTCTTGTTGAACAATGTATATTCCCTGATCCTTCATTAAGTTTTCAATAGTCATTTAAAAGAATGGACATAAAATGCATCTCATTCTTGCAATACATGGTTTTAAGGTATCCTCCTGAACATCTAATATAAATCCTTATGTATGACACCGTTTCAAAATTTATTATGTGATAACATGTTGAGAACAGTACCAGAAATAAGGACACCAGAAACTGATTCCATTTTGAATCTGTACAGAATCTAGACTCATGAACACAAGTTCTCTTGTTACTGCTCAAGATACCATAGATATTTACCAACCATCAACTGTCTGTAGTGGAAATACCATCCTTCATCCTTCATCCTTCATCCTTCTTTTATCTATTGTTTGACTCAGCCATGTTTTGATTCTGATTTTCACAAATTGAGCAGAATGAAACATGTAAAAGCTTCATAAACAAAGTTTTTGTTGAACTGAGATGCAGATGGAAGCAAGCAAGCAATACCAGTGTCAATACATCAACAAATTATAGGTTGTCTCTTGAGACAATCCCACTGGGCTCAAATTCATTACCTTTACTCACAGTGAATGATACAGATTTAATTTCACAAGAGGCTACATACAAAATAGGGTATTAAATGCCACTGATGAATGTAGAATCAGGCCCACTGACAGAAACAGGAATGCAATCACTGCTCTATGTAAGATTTGCTGAAACAAGCCAAATACTAATATTCTAAACATACAATCTCAGTTCATACGCTTGAACTTTACTTGTAGCCATTTTCTAAATCTTACTTGCATACTGACTATTCACCTCATTTCCTCATTTACTTTGTGAATTATGTATGCTGCTTAAATCCACTTAAAACTGTGAAATGATTGTGAGATGATGAAGTAAAAGGAAACACACATGTGAGCATAGTATGTACAATAGTCTTTTATTGACAAAGTACAGGTATCATTATACATGCACAGTCTCTGAGTTTTAGATGACTCAATTAAGAGATCCTCGATTTGATTCACTGCATCAACAATAATCAACAATAATCAACAATAATATCATCAGTTTGCAACATTTTATAACAGAAGGGTTATTAAGGTAATTATAATTTTTTTTTTTTTTTAAAAATGGTAAATTCTTATGAAAGTTGTGCCCAAACAAGGATAAGCAGGACGAGAAGTTGATTGGGAATAGTCAGTGTGGATTCACTAGGGGCAAATTGCACTTGACAAGTGTGATTCCTTTCTCTGATGGGCTAACTTCACGGATGAGAGGAGTGCAGTGACCATTCTTTACTTTGACTTTAGCAAGATCTTTGACACAGGTGATAGTTGGTGATGTATGTAATGTATGTGATGCTTCAAATAAGCTTTGTTGGTCCACATGGGAAGGTTGCTAACCTAGAGAGACTTGGATTTCTACATTTCCTCTGCTCTGAGAAGAAAAACAAGAAGTAAAATTACATGTTTTCAGTGGTAACTAGGAAAACCAATAAATTTGACTTGGAGTAACAAACAAGAAATTCATTCCTCAGGTGATTCAACAGGAAATTTCCCTTAAAAATGACAGAGTCCATGAGTGAAACAATAGATTTATTAAAACCAGTTAGGCTAGACAGTAGAGTTTTGTGATTAAGCTTTTTCCATCCAGTATCCCCCGGCCCCAACAAAAAAAGTCAAGGTCCCAAATTTGGGACCCTCTCTGTCCTACCCCCCAAAAAACATGGGTTTTTAATTCAGGTATGAGTATCTCTTTCTCTGTATTAATTTCTTTTTTACTTCTTTTTTTCCTTTCCTTTAAAAACTATGATGTGTTAAAGTTATAAGCTGATGCTGCTATGTCTAAAGTTTACAGTTATTGGACACAGTCCAGTTTACACCAGTGTAACTAAAAGAATTTGTTTTTTTTTATGGTGATAGATTTTTGTTTACAGTTCAAAAGGGAAAATAGTATTTGATTTGCAGGGTTTGGGAAAATGATTTATGTTGCATTTTCTAACTACTGTAATCAAAGTTGAAGAACTTATATTATACTCTGTGCACAGTGATCTAAGATCCCATTTATAAGCCTAATATAACATATAATAGAATATTGGACAATCAATCAAGAAATTGAGACACTGATGACTAAATTATACAAAATGTGAAAGATTCATGACTGAACTGCTGAGGTTGGATTTCCTGGGTACTGTAAATATCAGAGAATTCAGCCTACTTTGATGCAAGTTCATAAATTCAGTTTACAAACATGGAGTCATGTGGAAAAAAGAAATATAAAAACCATGAGTAAAACATTTCTCTCCTAAGAAACACGATTTTCCCATTTCATAATTTAACCAAGAATGCATTCCAAGACACAAAGAAATATAGCACACAACTGAAACTAAATATATGTTAATAGAAGACATTTTCCATTTGCACCAGGAAATTAAAAAATGTTTGTCTCGAAGTTACAAGCACTGAACATCAGCTTTGCCTTCTGGTACAGCATGGGGAAATCAGAAGCCAAATCATACCTGATACCCATTTCTTACAAGTTGTGATTCAAAGCAATTCTGATTAGCAGACCTGACCAGTCTTTAATTAGTTTATAGACATTGCTAATAGCTATTGTTTTCCATTGACTGAAATATTAAAAATAGTTCTTTATGTAGCAGAAAAATGAGGAATACTGCACTATTTCAGGATGTAATAATGTGACTTCAGGGTTAGGGCAAAGGCCTAAAATATGAGGGAGTTGAGGGTTGTATTTGCCAAAACTGAGCAGTGGTGCCTGAACACCATTGTCACTAGGACACTGATTCCTTATTTTTCCTACCTCTCCCCTTCTTCATCTGGAAGTTTACTCTGTAAGGCAAGTCCTATTACTTCCTATATGCTGTCACAGGGAGACTGGGCATTGAAGCAGAACCTCTGCTTCTGTAATACAAAGAATAATTAAAGGTTACAGACACTTTCAAGTATAGCTGAACCACAGAAATGTTGTATGAAGTCTTTGCTGGAAGTTCTGTCATGGGTCTGAGTGGGCTTTAGGGGCTGGCATTAGGATTCAAAGGGTCATCACGTTGACTCGTCTACAAATGTAGCTTGACTTCTGTCTTGCAGAAAACTGTGAGAACAGAGATCCCCCTTCTTCTCATCTGCTTCCCATCTGCTCATGGGGAATCACTTTGTAATAGAAAAATGTGAATTAGTTCAGCCTCTGACTCTTTCAGTTAATTCCTTCTTTAGTGTGTTAACCACAAATTCTCAAATTCCAAAATGTAAGAAAAATGTTAAATGGGAAGCATAAGAGAATTGTCCCTTCAAATGCTAGTTTGCCTTACATGTTAGATGTACCTTAAGGTAATTTTCTTCAGTGACTTTGTTCTTGATCTGTTTTGACAATAACAACTTTCAACAATGGAAGTGGAGACTGAGGCTTGGAGCAGCAGAGAGCCATATGGTACTATCATTTTTTTAAGCAGAACTCTTCACTGAGCTAAGCAAGCTGCTCTGTGTAAAACTTTGACATACTTTGTATACAGTATGAGTTTAATATATTTTCCAGAATGTTATCAATGGTCCTCAGCACAAATCAATAAGGACACCTTGAGAATAGCTTATAAAATAATTTGGATTTTCTTATTTTGTATCAGTGTTATGTTTTATGGCATTTGGCTCTATACTGCCTCATTTTTTTACTAATAAAATTAACATTAGAAAACTGTCAGGGTTTTAAGTTTATTTTCTCTGGATTAAGGGTATTAGTTGAAAATTTTCAGATACTTCTTAAGTGGAAAGAAATGTTAAATTTTATACTGCTGTAATGTATCACAAAGTTGTTTTTTTCTTCCTTTTTCTTTTATTCTAGGGACCTTAAATTATTTTTTCTTTGGCAGTTCTCCAACAACATAGACTTCTTAGCTGACTTGTTATGCCATGCCCTGTTATTCTAAAAGACAAATAAGAAACTCCAACCCCAAGGTTAAATGAAAGCAATTTCTAATAAGATGTCATATTTATTTAATAAAGTCATAGTTATAACCTTATCTAGCATAATATTAATATTTTAGTATGTCTAATAGAACATGAAAAGTTCTGCAGTATCAGTGAGAATTTCTTTATACAGTTCATGTATAAAAATATATCTTTCATTTTCAAATTACTTATGTATGATGCTTGAATTGACTAAGTTGTAGCAGGAAAGATACACCACCAGTAATAAAATTGCAACATGCTTTTACTGACAAAATTTTAATATCTTTACAAAAATTAACTGGATATTGAAGTTTTTTTACTGCAGTCATTGCTGGCAAATGTTTACTTGTTCAGAAACCACACAAATACTAACATATTACTTTTGCTGGTTTATTTGGAAAATATTTAGTCATTTCTGATGGCATTTCTCTGAGAGTAATAGACCCTGCAGCTGTTTCCTCTTAAGTTAAATACCAAATATTTACATTCCTTGATTCTCTCAAACCTATATTCTCACACACTCATATACAAAATTAGTTTCAAGGTATAGACAGAATAAAAAATATGAAACTTGTTCAATCAAGGCTACCTGCAAGCATCTGATAGGGGCACCCATGTGGTCATTGTGATTACAAAACAAGATTCACAAGATATTTCAGATTCACTGCTCTTCCAGAGCTATCACATACTGATTGTGTTATATTCCTACCAGAAGACTGCCCTTCCTTCAGCTATGACAAAAGCTGATACTGAATATCATATAAAAATACGAGTGTGGTTTCTGTAGTATATTTGACACACATTAAAGCATAATGTAAAGCCATGCTACAATGTCAGCTCTCTTCCATAAAAAGAAATAAACACTGAGCCAATGAATTCTTTCACTGGAATATTGCGGAAAATTTCTAGATTACTAATTGGAGGAGACAGTTTTACTTTTTCTTTTGGAGTTTATTACAACAATACATTATTCTGCTTTTTCAACATAATTCTTACACATGCAAAGTTAACCAGTACCATTGTATTTCTCACTAACGAATATAGTAAGACAGTCATGTTCATCAGGTATGGTATATAACAAGTCATTTTCCTCTGTGCAGCTTGATAAGAGCAACATTATAATCAGCTACATAAACATATAATTATGCTCTATTATCTGCAGTTGTGTTGTAGGAACCTTCTTACATCTATCTCTATGTTAACATGACTAAGCATCAGTTTTAAACTATGGTTAACAAAGAAAAAAAAATACTGCTTTAAGCATAACCTGACTCTGCTTTAAACGTAACCTTTTTTTTTTTTTTTTGACCAAAAATAAAACCAAACGTTTTCAGAGGTGCTTTTATTTTAGCTTTTAATTTAATTAAAGACTTGTGTTTAGATGAAGTAAATAAACATATCAAGCTATATTCTGAATCCTGTAATGGATGCTGAGAAAATATAAGGGCCTTTCACTAACTAGAAGTCAAACATACTGATGGTATCCCTGAGATATAAAACAAAAACTGCAAGACATAAGAAGAAGAAGGGAAAAAAATCAATGTTTTCACAAATTCTATATCCTAAAAATCACCTAGCTTAATTAACTTTTAACTCACCTCAAATATTTTCCTCTGAAAGAAAAATAAAGTTAGAGAATTTTAGATGAAGTGTACTGGAATAAATATGTGTGGTATTTGAAAGGCAACAGCACCAATCTTGAAAATAAAGTTACAGACTGCAGATTTAACAATCTGACTCTAAAACAGTTCTAGACGATGACTGACTGTGAGATTTATACTTTTCAAATTATTAACTATTTAAATACCAACACTGACATTTCATTCTTTGATAGAATTTCTAAGAATAATGACTGATATAAAAATTGTTGTACAAAAATGCCATGTCACTTCCTTAAAAAAAGAAAGGCATTAAAACCAACTTCTTTCTAAATAAACAAGAACCCTGTATATATTTAAAGGATGTACCGTGAAGTTAATTTTGTCAATAATACCTTGGTAAGATCACTATTTATTTATCTAAATACTGGAAGAAAAATCTCAGATATACCATTACAGCAAAAAAGACCAGTTACCAGCAGTCCAAAGAAAGACCAACTTTTAAAATCATATCCAACTTCCATGTCTGAAAAGCATTTAAAAGTACTTTTGTAACTATACATTCCTCCCTACTGACAGCTTTTATCTACATGGGTTTGTCAAAGGTGCGACTATTGAAGCATGCAGTAGAAAAGATTCACATAAATCTCATAGAAAGAATGGCAAGTAAAAAAAAAAGTGCTTTAGCAGGTATATATTTGAACCATAGTCAGACCCTAAGAAAATATCTTTTAAACATTCATATCTTCCTATTTCTTTGTCACTTTTTTCTGCAACAGTAGAGCCAGTACCTTTTTCCAAAGAGGCAGTCTGCTGTAATATAAGCAATTCTCAAGTGAGAGTCATGCTCTGCTCCCTGGACATGTGAACGGTGTTTTTATTTATCTCTCTTCTAACATAATTTTGAACTATCCCAAATGATTTCTAATATATACCTACATAAACAATGGTTAGAGCTGTGAAAATAACAAAGCTAAAAATAGATTTCACCTTACCCAACTAACTATCTGAAGTTTAGGAATCCATTTGAAACTAGCCATCCAGAAGGCCCTTTTATGGCCAAGAAAAGTATTTCTCAAAGACATTTTGACATATCCCTCATCTGATGTCCCAGATAAGTAGAAAAATTCTCTGTCTGAAGTTGCCATTCCTTCTCCATTAAGTGAGGATTTAGGCATTTTGATAAATAATGCCTAAATTTTAGAATATTTGTCAAAATTTTATTGGCTAAAATTAAGTGAGATGAATGGTAGGCTTAGAAGGTGGTGTCAGAGGGTTGATCTCTTTTTAATAAATACAAAGAAAAAATTTGGTCCTGAATTAATCTTCTCTCTGCTTCACAACAGAGTCTATCTGTGGAATAGTCATACTTCACCTAGGTTTTGGGTTTTTTTTAAATACAGTGCATTTTTATAGACAAGGTACACCTAAAGTTCTGTATGTGACCCCAAAACTAGAGAAAGAAACTCATCTTCCACACCTTTGCATTGCAGAATAGTGTCTGTTAATGTATTAACCCACTTGAAGAGAGTGATCCTGGTAAACTTTTGTGAACTTAAAATTAGGAAATTACATACTAGCATAGCATTGTCCTATTAAAAATTAAATACTAAATATCTTCAGTTCTTTGGGGCCCACAGAATAAAGTTCACATTGAAGTACAACACTAGAAGATGGTGCTATCAGATATGACAATTTCTGGTAATGCCATGGTGCTACATTTCTTTACAAACATTTTTAGCCTGTCGATTTATTTCTGGGTGAACACAAGGCACTGACCAATTGAACTCACTAATTTCAGATTCTTACAGGTCCATAGCAAACTTCAAGATGTGTCAGCATCTCACAGCATCAAATGGCACCAACATTGCAGTATACTTTCAGAACAGAAAGTTTAGATTTGTGTCGTGGTTTAACCTGGCAGGCAGCCAAATACCACGCAGCCGCTCACTCACTCCCCCCGCTCCCCCAGTGGGACAGGGAGAGAATCGGAAGGGTAAGAGCGAGAAAAACTCATGGCTTGAGATAAAGACAGTTTAATAGAACCGAAAAGAGAAAATAATGATGATGATAGAATATACAAACTGAGTGATGCACAATGCAATTGCTCACCTCCCGCGCTGACCGATAACCAGGGAGCAGTCGGTACTTCCTGGATCACGCCTCACATTCATATACTGAGCATGACATCACATGGTATGGAATACCCCATTAGCCAGCTGGGCTGGCTGTCCTGATTATGTTCCCTCCCCTCTTGTGTACCTAGCTCAGTCAGTAGGCATGGGAGCTGTCCTTGGACTAGGAGTGTACTTAGCAACAACTGAAAACATCAGTGTGTTATCAACATTCTCCTCATACTAAATCCAAAACACAGCACTAGGAAGAAATTTAACCCTATCCCAGCCGAAACCAGGACAATTTGTCTTGCCTTTTTGTTTCTTGAACTGGAGAACATTTTAGGTATTGTAACACATATTGTACTGGAATGCATATTATGTTTGACTTGATATTTTAACTTAAATACAAGTGACACAAAAGGCCATGGTATAGTTATTTATGTCTCCATTAGTATGACATATGTTTAAACATTTTTCTCATTAAGCATGTTCTTCATGAAATATATTTTTTGCATAAAAGGACTGGCATCTGCTCCTACTTTTGTCCTGCAGTATACATATTTGCATGGCAACTGAGACATTCCTGTCCCTCACTAACAGTGCTTGGCAATCTATTTAAAAATTATGTCATGCCAAAAATTGACTGAAACATTAGCCTGCTGTCACATACATTAGATACTGATGAGAAAGAATGCTATCTTCTTCCTATTGTATTTTCCCATTACCTTCACTGCTATGCAACTAAGCACACAGTCACAATACATAACACATGAACTCCAGAAATTTCTTCATTTTAAGACACCTTTCCTTCTAGGAACAGCCAGACTACTAGTCTACATTTTAGATTAATCAAAAAATGCTAATTCTGCCTGCTTTTGCAGAAACAAAGGATTAACAGACCCTTACTTTTAGTGCTACAGAAAATAGTTTCCTACACATCTGAAAGCACAAAGCAGTGCAACTAGTTAATAGATCATGATCAGTGCAACAGCTGAATAGCATGTAGTCAAAATAGATTTCTGTTCTTTAAATGAGAAGCTATTCCCTGTACTCTGTTAGGTATCAGAGAACACAACTTCTTAGCCCATCTGAGTCAAGAGTTGTAACGTGACTTACTCCATTCTGCAGACTGTGAGAATTTACTCGCTCACAGTAATTTTCTTCAGTAAAGACGACTTAAGTAGGCAGTGTCATGGTGCAGAATGGATGAATAATTAATCAAAACACTGGAAAGATGGGTCAGGAGAAAATTATTTACTTTCTTAGTGGAGGGAGATACCAGTAGCATCTCACAGAGATCTCTGAGGGAACCTGTGCAATTCAATATGTTCTCAAAAAGGATGAATAATAAAGCGACAAGATTTGCTATTGATGCTAAGCTATTAAAGGACCAAGAGAAGAACTACAGAAGTTCTTTCTAATACTGGCAGATGAAATTCATTGTAAATAAATTTAAATGCTGTATGTTGGATGGGGGAAATAGATGCTAATGTTACATATGAAATGGTGGGCTCTCGAATGATTTACAGATCAGATGAAAACTTGGAACTATAACAGATAGATAAAAAATGTTGACTCACTACTCAGCAGCTGTCAAAAATAATCAATTTAAAGCTAGAAACTATTGAGAAAGAAAAAGGAAACAAGGGGATTTATGCCACACTATGAATCCATTGTTCAGTAGCATCTGGATGACAGTGTGCAGTTCTGGGTACTGATCCCCTCCATCTAAAAAAGGATTCAAAGGAATCTCTGAAGATATACAGAGAAAGGATGACAGGAGTGACTTGAAATAGTTTCTGTGCACTGAACAGTAGAAATGGAGGAACAGATGACTAAAGGAGAGATGAAAGAGGCCTTCATGGCCATGAGGGACAGTGAAAAAAGTAGAAATCCATTTTTCACTGTCTCTTGCAAAAAAAGAATTAGGTGATATCAGATGAAACTAGAGGATGGCGGTTACAAATAAAAATCTTCACATGATGGACAAGTAATCTGGAAAACAGCCAAAGGGGACTGAAGACAATAAATGGTTGTAAGGGTTGCAAAAGTAACTTGATTTTTCTTCCAAGGATTTGTCCACTGAGGGCTACTAAACACAAGGACATGTACTGTGGTATGTATCATACATGCTTACTCTATCCCTGTATTGTTGCCTAGACATGTGCTTTTGGCACATTTACTGTCATGGGCAAAACAGACTCAACTTGGGGAAAATTAATTTAATTTATTGACAATTAAAAATAGAGCTGGATAGCGAGAAGCAAAGACAAAAGCTAAAACACGTTCTCTCCCCTTCTTCCCAGGCTGAACTTCACCCCTTCACTCCTGACTCCTGTACCTCCTTTCCCAGAGCAGCGCAGGGGTATGAGGAATGGAGGCCTGTGGTCAGTCCATAACAGCTCCTCTCTGCTGCTCCTTCCTCCTCAAACTTTTTCCTGCTCCAGTGTGAGGCCTTCCCATGGGCTGCAGTTCTTCATGAACCTCTCCAGCATGGGTCCTCTCCATGGGCTACGGTCCTTCAGGAAAAGACTAGTCCAGCATGGGTCCCCCATGGGCTGCAGTTCCTTCAAATCTTTCAAGTGTTTCAAAAGTATCTTTCAAATGTTAAACTGGATAGGGCTATGCTTTCTTCTCGAACAGGTGATTACATAAATTGCAAACCGAACATTCTCCTTTCTGTGGAGTCAACTGCTTAGGCAACCAATGTAACTAGTAAGACTACCCTAAAGCATTCAGAAAATACTTCAACCAGGCCCTAGAACAGAAGGCAGAAAAAACAAAAAACATTAGATTTTTTTTTTCCCCTCAGTTATGGGTTCTGAGATGGTTACAGCTTTCCCTTTTTTTTATGTTACTGAAAACTTAAGTGTCTTGTAACTATGCATAGAAATTATTAAAAACTCAATTTAAAAGACTGAAAATGCTGTAAGACTGTGCTAGTTTCAGCTGGGATAGAGTTAATTTTCTTCATAGTAGCTAGTATGGGGCTATGTTTTGGATTTGTGCTGGAAACAGTGTTGATAATACAGGGATGTTTTAGTTACTGCTTACACAGAGTCAAGGCCTTTTCTGCTTCTCACACCACCCCACCAGCGAGTAGGCTGGGGGTCCACAAGAAGTTGGGAGGGGACACAGCTGGGACAGCTGACCTCAACTGACCAAAGGGATATTCCATAGCATATGACGTCATGCTCAGCATATAAAGCTGGGGGAAGAAGAAGGAAGGGAGGACATTTGGAGTGATGGCGTTTGTCTTCCCAAGTAACTGTTACGCGTGATGGAGCCCTGCTTTCCTGGAGATGGCTGAACACCTGCCTGCCGATGGGAAATAGTGAATGAATTCCTTGTTTTGCTTTGCTTGCGTGCGCGGCTTTTGCTTTACCTATTAAACTGTCTTTATCTCGACCCAAGAGTTTTCTCACTTTTACTCTTCCAATTCTCTCCCCCATCCTACCAGGGGAGTGAGCGAGCAGCTGTGTGGGGTTTAGTTGCTGGCTGGGGGTAAACCACGACAAAGACTTAATGATAATACTGAAACAGCATTACTATAAATACCGCCCTCAGGATGGAGGGCCTTAAATCTCTTCTTTTTTGTTGTGGCTTTCTCAGTACAATAGGGATAAAATCAGAAACACTTTCTAATCTTTAGTTAGGAGAAGTAAAGAAATGCCTGTATGAACAGACAACCCACCCACTGATATTAATTATGTAGCATTTTAAAAATTTTGACTCAGTTCACAGTACAAATACAGAGCTGAAAAGCCCATAGAGATTTTCAGTCACTTGCAGTAGTATTCTCCAGAGTACATTCTCACTAACGTTACAGAAATAGAATGAAGGGGAGGGAAACAAAGACATGTTTACTAAAAAGTGTATCTTGGCATAGACATGATGATTTCAGCAAGTTGGCAGGGCAACTAAGGTCCCAAGTACTACGGATACCATTTCAAAGTCATTAGGTGAGAGTTACCTTTTCTTCCCCATTGATCTTTATGTCTGCACAGTTACATTCACAAGCAATGCCCTCCTCTTCACCTTTTCAATTCCTATGCACCATGCATGAAATGTGTGGAGAAGAGGGAAGGGAGAAACACAGCTGACACAGTATAATGCTTTCTCCTTTGTTACCCCACAGAGGCTTCCATAGCCATGGCCCTTACCGGTGTTGTGCACAACGTCCATATTTGATCCTGTACATTTAGTAAAATTGGCTTAGATATGAGGTGCATATTTCCATGCTGAAGAACTTTCTACCCATCTTTTAAATACACATGGATTAATCTCATCAGTTGCTTATCCGGAATTTGATTGAACACCCACACATTTTTCCATCAGCTGGATGAGGAATCCTTTGACTAGGTTCTGACCTGAAATCTGAGGCAAATCTCTTTGTTCACTTATCTGAAATTGATTAATTTCATTATTGATCACTGCAGCTTGTTTACCATGTTTACAATGTCACAGGTTAATTCTACTTGCTGTGGTCTTGACACCATATCTCTTAAATTATTGACTTTTGTGCATGCTACTCTTTCATTTTGTTTATTCACAGTAATAAATCTTCAACTTTGTTTACAAATAAACAACACAGCACTGCTTAAGTGACTTAAATGTCACTCCAAGGGAAAAAGTCTGCAACTGCATCAAATCTTTACCCAAAGTAATGTTGCTTTC
This sequence comes from Fulmarus glacialis, assembly GCF_000690835.1. Lineage (NCBI taxonomy): Eukaryota > Metazoa > Chordata > Aves > Procellariiformes > Procellariidae > Fulmarus > Fulmarus glacialis. Next base: position 43,959 of record NW_009218632.1, read on the forward strand.
TAGTATCCTTAGTACTCCATTTGCTTCAAAAGTTATAGTCTGCTTTATGAACAACAGTTAATTTTCCTGATACTTTCAGGACTCTTGTAATAAAAAAGCCTAGTTAAGTTCTCCAAAGTTCTCAAAAAAAACCCCAACCTGATCAATAACTTCTGTTTTATCTGAGTATTTCCTGAGATTTATGAGGATCCCATGGTTGGAATCTGTCTGCTCTATATGTGTCCTGTCATAAAGATTCTTACACTCAAGATCCATGTTATGGGCACAAGCATACCTCTTGGAGCTGATATGACTAAGCTAAGACAATCCTGCACTAAACAAAGTTGGATTCTGCACTTCTGTAAATTGTTATTTATATTTCAATTAAATTTCTTATGAGTGAGGAAGAAGAAGCATCAACATTCACATGAGAAAAATGATAATGCAAATAAATTCAGAAGACTGCGGGAACGTCCACCTCCATCATTAAATATCATCATTCAACAGTGGAACAACACTGTTCCATATTTGATCACCCAGCGCTTGATGGAAAGAATATAGATAGATCTTTGTTAGTCCACAAATCTAACTATTCCTTATTTTAAAATTGTTCTTGAAGCAATAAATAGGTATTTAGCATGTTCAACAGTTCTACTGTGAATATCATAAATTACTATAACCTTTTGATTTCAATACAACTATGTTGAAATTTTTCAGACATTTTGTTGCTGTCCTTGAGGGAAATTAAGCTTCTTATTGTACTTATAGATACTATACACAAGAATGATGCATTTATGTCCTGAACATCATTGCATTTAAATGCCATTCTAATTTCTTTACTTTCAGAAAACTCAGAAGTCTCCACATACAACTTAAGAAGAAAATTATATAAAGACTTCCTCTGATTTACATTGTGATATCAGTTCAAGAGTCACCACAATGAGCAGTTAAACATCCTCTGTTGACAGCTCCATAATGTATATGTACAAATGCTTACTATCAGAAAGAACCATATTAATATAGAGTTTCATTGGACACAGTAAGCTGCAACATTGCAAAAGTTTACATCTGAAATATTTTACGTAACACACTGATTTGACAAACTGTCAGGAAAAGTCTCTGCTGGAGATGTATTTAAAGTCACATTGAAAAGCAATTTAAAGCAGACTATGACTTTTAAAAGTTTGGGAAATGAAGTGGGACTCTTTTTTTTATTAAACATTTACATACTAGTAAAAAATTTCACATGCAATTGAAACAAAAATGTAGAGTTCATCTTAAACTTAAGATTCATCTTCTTGGCCTAAAAAAGTCAAAGGTCAGAAAAATGAGAAGACTTACAGAAAGCATACAGTATGATCATTTAAGAATGAAGTAAGATTTATTTGAGCCAGGAACCTGCTTCTCACAGGTCTTCTCCCAGCAGTCAGACCCAAGGGCCCACAACTGGGCTGGATCACAGATGGCTTGGAGCACAGGCGGTCAAACCGAGGGCCCTCAAGGGTGCCTTTGGGGTCCTGACCAGGGAGGAACAAATATGTGTTGAATAAAGAGTTTCTATTCACAGCCTCTTTATGCTGAGAATGGCACTTTTCTCTTTTGCAACAGTTTTTTCCCCAGTTTTCCCATTGGAAAATCTGGATATTAAAACAATCATTTTCAAAAAGCATGGAATTTTTGAGGATGAACTGGAAAGAATTAAGGACAAAGATTCATCATATGGAGTTGTGGAACCAGTTTTTTAAGGATTTGTATGATTGTTTAAAAATCTGATTATACTTACAGAGGGACTAAGAAGAAATTAGTTGATGCTGGCTGTAAAGAGAATGACCAGTATGGGAGGAAAAAAAGAAAACCTATACTACTGTGCAACAGATATGAGGTAAATAACTAAAGAAAGATACTGATTTTCTTTGAGAAGTATTCTTAAAGAAATGAAGTCACACCTTTCAACAAGCTATCATGTCTTCTGGTTTAGAGGCAAAACAGAAAGTTGTATTTATACAGCAATTCAGCAAGCACTATTCAGGCTATTGGCAGACCAGATAAAGTAGGATGACAGTTCTCCTTCTACCTACCTCATTATAAATCAGTCCAGATCATCTCAGATGACTAATCTCCATAAATGTTTGTTTCACTGTATTTGTGTACTCAAATGGGAGAGTACCTTCACTCATTTTCCAAATATATATACTTCATATCAGAAGTAATTTTCCAACGACATATTTTCTCTCTAGAAATGTCATCCACTTGGCTACACAAAAGTAACAAATTTCAATTCTACTGTGTTAATCCAGCACTGGGGTGATTTTATTAGGTATTCCAAGGAAGCAGTATATAGTATTTAAAATCAAAATATACGGTATTCTAATATTTTACATCCTTTCATGACCCCATTTGTCCAAAACATTTAGTTAAGAGATGTTCATGTCACCTGCCCACCAGAGCTCTCATTTCCTTCAGTTTAAGGAGAGGCTTCAAATTTTGTTTTCCCTTTTTTAGAGCTCAAAACGTGATACGAAGTCTTATCTTTTCAAATGCCTTGAAATCCATTTAACAGTGCATCTGAACCAAAAAAAACAGATTTCAGAAAGCAATTTCAGGTATTGGAATGAGAAAGTTAATAGTGTGGAGGGGTGGGGAACATTGTACCCGTAAAACCACGAATCTTCTGCAGGGATTTAAACTGCTGTATATTATTCTTCCCTAGACAAAATTTTAGAGGACCAGAATAAAAACAGATGCATCCTAAAATTCATTGATGGCAATTTTAATAATTTAAGGCAAAGCAGGGTAACACCTGGAAGAAACAGGGTTAGTATCCACAACACCCAACTTTTGGCATCTCCTATAGGTAACTGGTGTTTCCAGGTTGGCTTTGTCAGGTTCCTGGGGCACTACCAACCCTTCCTGACCCTGTTCAGCCTGGCCTAGGGCATCACCCTACCCCTGTCCATGGCCCAGGACCCCATTTCAGCTCAGCTTTAGGTATATAGACACTGCCTGAGATACGTGTTGGGGCACTGAGGGGAGCAGCAGCTCCTTGGGGCCTCTCCCAAGTGGGTGATGGCAGGACCTGGCAGCTAGGGCCTGTCCCATCTCCCCAGCCAAGAGCAGGGCAGCTGGGGGGCACCGGGACAGCTCCAGTCCCAGGCATCGGGCAGCTCCCCAGGGACAGGGACAGGCTGAGGCTGGGCTGGGACTTGGGCCTGTGGGTGGGCCCGTCTCAGCAGGGCCCATGGCCAGGCAGGGCAGGGCTGTGGGGAGCTGGAGACCGGCCCTGCTGCAGCGTCACTGGGTGAGGGGCTGATGGCCCCGGGGGGACTGACATGGGGTCCTGGGCCCTGGGCAGGGGGGGGGGAGGCCCGGGGGCTGGGCAGGGTCAGTGAGGTCTGGCAGTGCCCTCAGGGCCATGACATGCTGTCTAATGAGCTGAGAAAGATGCTTCTCCAGAGGCAATTCAGAGCAGCAGCCCAGTTTAGAGCTTTGAAATCCCCTCTGCAGTCACTTCCTCCCTCATGGAGTAAAGAAGGTTGCTACAGAAGTTACTGTCTAAATTATGATGCAGTTAAGTGCTGAGCATAATGCCTGCTGTTGTCTCCATGGATGACTTTCTACACATTTGGTCTATAGTTCAATAAATCCAAATTTGCTATCACTAGTAGAAAGCCCAAGGCTCTGTATTGCCCTGAAAACTCAGTGATCAAGACCTGTCTGTAATACTTTGGTGTGTGTTAGACTAACAAAACTTCTGGTTGTCTTTTTATTACAAAGCTAATATTTTAATTTGCTAACAGTAAATTGCTGGCTCCCACTTTTCAGGTGGATTCCAGTTTTATCCTTGAGAAGATTCTGAGTTAAACAGATGTAATTGACTTTCTTTGGACCTCTCATATTTAAATGTAATATAAACACCCTACGGAATCTGAACATAAGTGAATGCAAAGACTGAGATCCAGTCAGCCTAACTGGTTACCTAAATGACATTCAACTTTTAGACTTCTCACATGGTAGCTGTCTTAAAGTACCTGTCTAAATGCATATATAGCCAAGATCAGTGTTTTTGTTAGGGATTAAAACAAAATAAAATTTCAGAAGTCTTCCAAATGCAACAAAATTGGCATTCACTGGAACTATATTTCCTGAACAATACTTAAGTTATTCAGTCAGCTAAGATACTGAAAAACTGATGGTTTTTTTCCAGGATCCATAATTTGTAATTCAGTGCAAGAGTTTTAGTGCAATTCCTCTATGTTCAAGCTAAGGTATAAAAACATAAATATTTCAGGAGTAAACAATTAAAATCTTCAGCACCTTCCTCCCCCATTTGATAATTTACTTTGATAAGAAAGAAGCACACAACAATTGGTCAGCCCTAGAGTGACATCTACAGTTCAGAAAAATAGGCAAGAGAAGCAAAAGTTACATCCACTCATCCTGCTTTAACTAGGAAACAGGAGTGTGCTAATGATGAACTGATGTATGAATTTGGGATACAAAAAAGGAACACATTTTACCACAAAGCATCCTGATGGCCAGGCAGCAACAGGAATACCTTAGCCCACCTATCAATTCAACTCTTCTGGCAGTAGTTTCCCACTTCTACTTTTTCCTAACAGTTCTAGAAAGTTTTAATCCTGGAATAGAAAAGGAACATCCATCAAGTATAGCTGAGAAATAACCAGATCTGGGGAAAGAAATCATCTGATGAAGCAATCTTTTTGGAGAACGGAGCACAGAAACTAATAGGAAGGACAGCTTGAGCAGGGATGCAAAAGATTCAGTACAATATATTGTAAGACAACAAAACTTTACATCAAACATGTAGATAAAATTCCATCACGTTACACGTAATTGTGCAGTCTGCAATACTTGCTTCAATGATAATAAGCAGAACCATGAATTTCAACACCAGATGGCAGAGTTCTATTTTTTCTTCTAAATGTATTATACTATTTAGATGTTATTTTATTGGATAGATGTATTTTCAACTCATCAAAGTAAGCAAAACCCAAGAAATTCAAAAATTAGTAGACATTTCTGAAAGAGGGAAGCATTTAATATTTGCTTTACTGCACAGATAAAGAAAATAATTCCACCCCATTGATCAGGTCAATGGTACCGGGCAAATACTGATTGGTTTATTTGATCTGATGGTATTTCTGGAACTACACATATGACATTTTAACCCTGAAGACTTCATCAATAGAGTAAAACTTAGTCATATGCAATGGATTTGTATGCTGAAAATCAGAAGAGCTGGAAAGGTCATTAGAATGGTCATTAGAATATAAGAAGTGCTGGCTGTAAGATGATTCATGATCTGTTTAGATCACATCTGTTTAGACACAATAATAAATGATAGCTAATTTGGAGTCTATTATAGGTAAGCTAACTTTGAAATACTGTTCTGAAATTACGTAGATTTCTTGCTTACCTCAGGTTGTGAACAGTCAATGAAATACTTTACTTACAGGAGATTGATAATCTCTTTGCATGTGATTAGAACAGCTGTAGGAAAAATGACCAGTACCTATCAAAAGACTTCTGTAAGAAAAAATATCTTAAATTTTCCTTTTAAAAGTTCCTTTGGCTTGCTTTTCATGCTTTCAATTTTATTAGTCTTTCAGTATCTAGAAATGTAAAATTCAGATTTCTGCGTACCAACAATATTGTCTGTGCACAAGGATTTGTAAAAGAAGATGGGAAGGAAGAATTAATTTTAAAAGGTGCCAGAAAAGAAAGGAGGAAGAACAGGGGAAGTACCACAATAAATAACCCATTTGCAATAGACTTACTGTCCTTGTCAGAAAAGAACAGACGGTTTAAAAAGATTTAAACTTTGTGAACATGACAGGTATATTTTTACTGAACACAAGCCAAAGATAAAGCCAGTCTGAGTGAAGGTGAAATGAAAAAACTAATGCATGATAACTACCCTGTGTCATTTTAACAACTTGGCCAATAAATGTGTATGTGTCCTATCATTCAGAATAGATACGGAGCTCAGTCATTAACATGTGCTCTAGCACAAATTAGGTAGGCTGCAACAATTGTCATCTTTAAAACCAAATAAAAAATCTCTATGGAACGTAATATTTCTATTTTTTGCAACGGTGATGGAGCATGCCAAGATGTTAAGCAGTCCCACCATCACAGACAGAATACTACAAAAGACTTCAGTATAACTCCCCCTCTCCACTCCACCACATATACTCAGGATTCAGGAGCTGATCATTGATTCTTATTGATGTTAAAAGATACCAAATTCGCAGTAAAATTCTTTTTGTTTGCTTTTTACCTATTTTCTGAATTTTCAGCTTTTTGATTTCTACTTTCAAATTTCTTTTCTAAAAGTAGTTTTGCTTCCATTGCTATGTTCTGGGCAACTTAAAGATGCTTCTTAGCTCATAGTTCCCCACTTGAAAGGAATAGGTCCTAGCATTCAGCACTAAGAAAGTGGGATTACCATTTCCTAGCATGTGGAACAAATAGGAGGAATTAGAGGTCTGTATGTTGTTGCAGGGCTACAATCTGATTGGGATCACAGAAGTATGATGAGACAGCTCACTCATCTGGAGTGCTATAATGAGCAGATACAACCTCTATAGGAAGGACAGACTGAGAAAGCAGGGACGGGAAGTTGCCTTTTGTGTGAGAGACATGGATGATGACCAGTCAAGAGCTTATGAGTTAGTCATAAAGGGCAGACTGGTGTGGGCAATGTTGTGGTGGGTGTCCGCTACAGATTGCCTGAACAAGAAGCAGTAGGTCTTCTTCACACAACTTGAAAAAGCCTCACATTTGCAGCTCCTGGACCTCATGAGGAACTTGAAGAACTACCCCAGTATCAGCTGAAGGGACTACCCAGAACACAATCAACCCAAGAGATTTCTGGAGTGTGTTAATGATAAGTTCCTAACAAAAGTGATCAAGTAGCTGATGAGAATAGGCACTCTGCTGGACCTGATACTTACAAACAAGGAAGGACTGGCCGGGGGGTAAAGGTTGGGGGCAGTGTTAGCTGCAATGACCATGAAATAGTGGAGCTCAGTATCCTGAAAGGAGGAAACAAGGCAAAAAATGCACAATAACAGACCTGGACTTCAGTAGAGCAGACTTTGGCCATTGGAAGAATCCCATGGGATGCAATCCCAGAGCAAAGAGGCTTCTGGAAGAGCTGATTGGCTTGCAAGGATCAGCTCCTTCAAGCTCAAGAACAGTCCAATCCAATGACCAGGAAATCAAACAAAGATGGCAGAAGGCCTGCATGGCTGAACAAGGAGCTCCTGTAAAAACTTGAACATAAAAGGAAAGCATACAAGAAGTGGAAGAAGAATAATGTGATCCAGGAGGAATACAAAGATACTGTGAGAGCTTGCAGTGTTAAGAAGGCCAAAGCCCTTTGTACAATTTGGTCAGCAATGTGAAGGGCAACACGAAGGGTCTCTGCAGGCACATCAGCAGCAAAAGGAAGGGTAGGGAAAATGTGGGTGTGCTGCTGAATGGGACAGAGGAGCTGATGACAAAAGACATGGAAAAGGCCAAGGTACTCAATGCCTTCTTTATTTTGGTCTTGTCGTGGTTTACCCCCAGCCAGCCACTGAGCACCACGCAGCTGCTCGCTCATCCCCCTCGGGTGGGAATCAGAAGGGTAAAAGTGAGAAAACACTCGTGGGTTGAGATAAAGACAGTTTAATAGGGAAAGCAAAAGCCGCACACGCAAGCAAGGCAAAACAAGGAATTCATTCACTACTTCCCATGAGCAGGCAGGTGTTCAGCCATCCCCAGGAAAGCAGGGCTCCATCACGCGTAACGGTTACTTGGGAATACAAACGCCATCACTCTGAACATCCCCCCCCGCCTTCTTCTTTGCCCAGCCTTATATGCTGAGCATGACGTCATATGGTATGGAATAGCCCATGGGCCAGCTGGGCCAGCCATCCTGGCCACACTCCCTCCCAGCCCCCCGCACACCTAGCAGGGCACAGGAGGATGAAAAGTCCTTGACTAGTGTAAACATTACTTAGCAACAACTAAAATATCAGTGTGTTATCAACATTATTCTCATACTAGATCCAAAACACAGCACTATACCAGTTAATAGGAAGAAAATCAACTCCATCCCAGCTGAAACCAGGACAGGTCTTTACTGGTCATATTTTCCGTCAAGAATCTGAGGCTGCTGAGAACAGTGGGAAGTCTAGAGCAAGAAAGTCTTACCCTTAGTGGAGGAGGATCAAGCTAGGGAACATTTAAACAAACATATACAAGCCTGTAGGACCTGACAGGATGCATCCATGAGTGTTGAGGGAGGTGGCCAATGTCTCTGCAAGGCCACTCTTGATTATCTTTGAGAGGTCATGGTAATCAGGGAAAGTTCCTGAGGACTGGAAAAAAGAAATGCCACTGTTATCTTCAAGAAGGGCAAGAAGGAAGATCCAGGGAACTACAGGACAGACAGTCCTATCTGGATCTCTGGGAAGGTGAAGGAGCAAATAATCCTGGAAGCTGCTCTCAAACTCCTTAAGGACAGAAATTGTGGAGTAGTCAGTATGGATTTATGAAGTGGAAATCCTGCTTAGTCAATCTGATAGCCTTTTAGAATGAAATGGCCAGCTCAGTGGATGAGGGGAGAGCAGATGTTGCTTATCTTGACTTTAGAAAGGCTTTTGACAATCTCCCATAGCATCCTTATTAACAAACTGATGAAGTATGGGCTAGATAAATGGACAGTGAGGTGGACTGAAAATTCGCTGAACTGCTAAACTCAAAGTGTTGTGATCATGAAATCCAGTTAGAGGGCAGTCACTTGTGCAGAAAGCAGGTCTGCAGAGAAGGACCTGGGGGTCATGGTAGACAAAATGTTCAATATGAGCCAGCAATGTGTTTTTGGCCGGCAAAGAAGGACAACTTAATCCTGAGCTGCACTAAGAAGAGCATTGCCAGCACGTCAAGGAAGGTCTTTCCCCTCTACTCCGTACTGGTGATGCCGCATCTTGAATGTTGTATCCCAGTCTGAGCTCCCCAGTATAAAAAAGGTATGGACTTATCAGAGCGAGTTCGGCACAGGGCCACAAAGATGATTAAGGGACTGGAGCACCTGTCATACAAGGAGAGGCTGAGAGAGTAGGGACTGTTCAGCCTGGAGAAGAGAAGGCTCAGGGGATCTTATCAATGTGTATAAATACCAGGTTGGAACGAGCAAAGAAGATGGAGCCAGAATCTTCTCAGTGGTACCCACTGAGAGGTCAAGAGGCAACGGATACAAACTGAAATACAGAAAATTCTATTTAAACATAACAAAAAGCCTTTTAACTGTGAGGATGATGAAACACTGTAACAGGTTGCCCAGAGAGGTTGTGGAGTCTCCACCCTTGGAGATACTCAAAAATCTACCGGACACAGTCCTGAACAACTTGCTCTAGTTGATCTTGTTTTCAGCATAGATCCCTTCCAACCTGAACTATTCTATGACTGTGTGATATAAAATGATTTTATTGGACAGGGTAATGTTTTAGTTAGATGAACATTTCCAGCAACTGTTATCTATGTCTAGGTGTGTAACATTTACTTCTTGGCTTTAAGAATGCTACATGAAAAATATTCCATCCAAAAATCAACCATGTGTGTCTTTCAACAACTGTACTTTTAGAGGAAGTTTATTTAGAAGTTTTTCTGGATACCTAGATGTATTAAATGACTTTTCAAACTATTTTTTTTTTTTACCAGCTGGAGTTCGTGCTCCCAGAAGAGTGGTGAACACATGCAACTGATTTATTTTAACAGAATCTGTTTGGCACAGATCTAAGAATATATTTTTGATGTATTGCTCAGTACTATTCCTGGAAAACACAGTGTCCCTGGGGTAAATAAAAGGCACTTCAGAGAAGCTGAAATCTACTTTACATAGCTAAATGCTTGGAAATGGTATCTTCCTATAAAAAGTACAGAGAGCCATGCATTTCTGATAACTCAAGACATTTCTTATGTCTCTGTAGAGGAAATTGAGTCAAATAGGTACTACTGAATTTAACATGAAATCATATGGGACTAGGGCAGCTCTACATTTCAGTGGAGAAAAATAGCTACTGTTCAAAAGCTACAGAGAAAACACACAGGAAAGCATGTAATGGAAGCTGTATGGAGAAAATTAGTGCATGCTTTTCTTTGGATTATTCTAGTTGGTTTTGTTGGGGGGTTTTTTGTAGCTTAACTTATTTTTTAAAAAAAATAAAATTATAATTTGTCTTTAAAACTCTCAAAACACATACTCATGACAATCAAGAATATCTTTCAGTTAGAATAAAACTACAAGACCCCATTAATACTCTATGGGATCATGTAGTTAACAATTTATTTTACTTATAGACAACATATTTTACTTATAGAAAAAAATATTTTTTTCCTAATTGTAGTTAGGTAACTGTATGAAATCTCAGACTCTGCTGTATTATGAAAAAGTGTTGTCAGTTTTGCAGCAATTATAACTAGTCTGTTTTGCTAATTTTTAATGTGACAATGCATTTCCACAAACAATCATTTGCAAGGAGGTTGTAGCAAGGTGGGGGTCGGTCTCTTCTCCCAAGTAACAAGCGATAGGACGAGAGGAAATGGAGAATTAATGATCATTAGCACTGTAATTACATATTTCATTAACGTATATATTCCAGTGACACTGATAAACATACATTGCCTACCCTTGTGTTATGTATGAAATATTTTTTAAGCCTCAGAAAAAAATAGGGTTTGTTTTTTGCTGGTAAGATTCATTACATTCCTTTTTTTAAGTCATAATGAGAGACTCTGAAATACATAGCAGGATGTCCATAGATATTTTTTGAATCAGTCATATCAAGCACTAAGCAGCAATAAATCTTTGGGCAAAAAAGATACACATTCATACTAAAGATCACAATTCTGTTCATAAATAAGACATGATAAAATAGAAACCCACAGCAAACTGGTGATCAATATTTTTCAGGAAGTTCTCCCTTATTTCTTTGGCTCAGTATAAGGAGGACTAGAAGAAAAGCGTAAACATCAGCCAGAAGTTGAATAGTTTGTGTTCCTACAAGAATCTGAATCAAGTATAAAAGTTTTACACCAACTTTGGTTGTGTCTTGTACTGTAAAGTAAATGTTAAAAAACTGTAAACATATATCTTGCCTGGTCAGCCTGATAGCTTTCTACTATGAAATGAATCATTCAAGGGGGTGAAAGCAGTGGATGTTGATTATCTATATTGTAGCAAGACATTTGACACAGTCTCTGATTGCTCTTGGAAGGTCCTTACAGCCTGTGCCCACCTTTTTCAAGCCACCTTGTTCTCAGGCAGGTGCCCCACACTGGTTCCATCACTCCCCGCTTTCCATGCTGTTAATCAGACTCAAACCAGAAGGGTGGGGAAAGTCAATTCTACCACTTGTTAGACCACAGCAGAAGGATTAAATCCACTTTAGTACTCACCACACGAACAAGGACATTAGCAAGCTACAGCAAATGCCCAGGGGGCCCAGGTGAGCAGGCAGACAGAGCACAGGATATATGACGAAAGGCTGACACAACTGGCTTGAGTCACTCTGGAGAAGAAAGGCCAGTGGGGCTACATCCTGCTCTCTTCAGCTACATTTCAGCATCCTCGAGAGAGGACACAGCCAGGCTCTTCTCACAGCTTTACACTGAAGTCACAAGAAGGAAGAAAAGATGCTCAAGTGACATCTGCATCCAAGGGAACACAAAGGACCAGCTGGGCCTACTGGTACATGAGGCAGGTGACCTTGTGACAAAAGACAGGGAAAAGCCCAAGGGCCACAAAGGTTTCTTTTCCCTTGGCTGTTGCTGGAAAGATCTGCTCTTGGGCTGCCCAGGTGCCTGCATCTGGTAGCAGAGCAGGGATGAGCAAAGAAGCCTGAGCTTCCTCCCTTGAAAGGAGGATCAACACAGAGAACAACAGATACTTTGATAGCAGAGCAATACCCATGTTGTCAAGACTAAAAAATGTGCCTCTTTTTCTAATGAGCTATTACTTAGATGCAAACCCTGCAAATATTGGTTTTCAAGGACATGACGTGGTAAACCATATCAACTGTATACATATAATTTGTAAGATTCTGGTGAATGTTAACTAGTAAAGCAATAGTTTCTTGGGCTGCCCTGTAAAGGGTAAATCTAAGCATTTTTCTATGTGTGATCAAGGCCACAACAACCCCATGCAGCGCTACA
>NW_009218633.1:0-1216 GCF_000690835.1 Fulmarus glacialis
GGGCGCCCACCCCATTGCCCCTAGGGGGCGCCCACGTCACCCCGGCGGAGGGGCCAGGCACGCCGGCAGCTCGCCCGTTTCCGGTGATTGACAACACAGCTGTCCAATAGAGTCGCAGATCTGGAGCCTCGTCATGCTTTTCTACGCTATAAAAGGGTGCGGAGGCCGAGCTGCCGGCTGAGGCGCGGGCGGGGGGGTGTGGTAGTGAGGGGAATGTTAGGCGATGAGAGTGTTGTCTGCCTTATCTTTTTGGTGATGTTGAGGAAGAAAACATAGATGTATAGTGCCCTGCTGGGTAGGGAAGGAGAGGGGAAGCAACTGTAGCCAATGTATGCACCCATTGTGCAGCTCCTGAGCATGTGAGGTGCCTCCTTGCCTCATGTGGTGTTTGGGGTTGTCAGCCTTTCCCCGTGTGGTGGGTCTGCGAGGGGCCAGGGAAGGTGGTGGGGGAGCTGTGCTTTTAAGGCTGCTGTGTGGCAGCTGAGGTGAAGCTGTAGATCGCCTTGGCTGAGGGAGGCATGTGCTCTGTGCTCCCAAGTGCTTTGGCTTCATGGGTTCTGGTCTGTGGGTTTGTTTAAAAAACCCCTTTGTGGTACTTGGAAGTCAAATTTCCTTCCAAGCCTTGCAGTGAGAGATTGCTGTTTGGAGATAAGAAGTTTATCTTGCTGTGGGCATGCATTTCTTGATTTGTGGTTGACGTAATCTTCCTGAGGTCTGGTAGTGTTTCTGGTACCTCTGCTGCTCCTCCAAGATAGTGATGTGTGGGTAGGAGACTAGTAATCACTTTTCTAAATAATTGTTGATTAGAAAGGTAGTATCAATGGAATATGTCACATAAAGAACTTCCATATACCTCTTAAGTATAGAAGTATTAAGGGAGTAAACTCTTCAGTTAAACTGGACTTTTGTTAGACAAGTATCTTATGTTTTGGAGGATCATGGTGGGAGTATGGATTTACGTGAAGCTTTTGCTTAGATTGCAGTGTTTTGTTGATAGAGATGCATAATGTTCATTAAATAGTTGACTAACGTCACTAATTTATATATCAAAATAAACTTTAAGAAACAGTGTTTAGTAATGCCTCTGAAGCCACATGGTCCTGGATAAGCTGTCTCTGGTCTGTTGGAGTATTGGTCTTAAAGCTTGTGTGTTGCTCTCGTCATCATTCAGTGTTTCCTAGGTTTTTCTGCACAAGGAAACTATTGTCTCGGCCTT
>NW_009218633.1:1247-4005 GCF_000690835.1 Fulmarus glacialis
AGCCTGTTAACTAGGACTTCACTTGTTAAGTGGTGAGCTAGTTTCTCCCCCTCTGAAACACTGGAAAACAAATACGAATGTGAGATAGCTTTATGATGTAGTGACTCATAGTTTGAGATGCGTAGAATGCATTACATCTGGACTAAACAAAAAATTAGTTGAATTAAATGGATTGGTTTCACTTGAAAGATATTTTTCCTTTCTGCAGAAGCAATAATTCAAGTGCAAAGAAAAACTTAAAAATTTATTTTCTAGATTTAAAGCCTTATTGCTGGCTTCCTGCAGCTTTGACAAGATTCTTTTATCTTGCAGATGGTATGAATACAAATACAGTCTTTCAGGTTATACCAGTAATCAGCTTTCTCCAGTATTTGCAAAGCTGTAGCCATTACCAGACCTCAGCAAAAGATTTTTAAATGTCAGTCTTTGTAGTTTATACAGATCAGAAATGATGATATGTAGTGATATCAATATTGCTAGAACTAATGATATTGATAAAGTCATATTAATACAACTTTAAAATCCTCATCTTAAACTGAATTTTGTGCATTTAGCAGAGCAGCTGTACTGCTGCTCTGGACTTCCTTGCATTGTGGTTTATATAAGAATGCACAAGTACAAGTTATGTGTTAAAGTTTCAGTGAATACAAGTGGAAAAAAGTTGTGGATTCCTTTAAGGAAAATTGGGGACCAGACCTTTCTACTGAAATATGTTGAGTTCTCTAACTGTGTGCTGGATGCAGACCACTTGAGATTATGCGTATATGATAGTTTCTGTTTTGCTGCTTTTAGAGCCTTTTCTGTGTTCTTTTCTGGTCAACTCTGTCCCAAACAACTGTCAGCTGCTTAGCAAACTTAAGGCCAGAGTATTAGATAGATAAGTGGAAAGAGAAAGCAAAGATTAGAGCTAAAATGTAACCTTGATTTATACTTTAAAAGATTTCAGTCTCTTAAGAGATCTCAACTGCAATTTCATCAGCATGTCCTAGTTAGGCATCGAGGGGTTTTGTTGTCACTCCACCTCTCTTGTTGCTCCTTAAATTCCAGATGACTTTCACTTCCAAGCACTTGTGTTCCCCTGAGGTTTCCTTTTCATGTTTTTTATGAATTCTGCCAGATTATGTAGCAGCTCGTTCATTTCTGAGGCTGGTGCTTTGAGTGTAAAAGAGTTATTTCCCCTTTTTGTTTTTGATGAGATTGGTAGCTAACTATCCAGTTTGGACTGTTCTGTATTTATTCTCTTAGACTCAGGTGGGACTATTAATACTCATTAAGTAATACATAGTCTCTGGTGTGTGATCATCTAGACAGATATAAAGACATGACATGCTAATGTAGAAGAGACTAAAAAATTGTTCTGTCTGGTAATGTGTTAGAACAGAAGTCTACCTCCAGCTTTTGCATTCCTGTATCACAGCTGGAAAAATGCATGACATCAGAGATCCCTGGAGTTAATGACACACTTGTTCAAATGAACTGGGTCCTTACTGCTTGGTGGTGGCATTATCAAGGGGATTCCTATTGTTTTAGGCCACCCTGCTTTATCTTTCCTGCTGTAGCTTATGAACACCTTGAGGTAACGTGGAGCTATGTGGAATATTAAACATAACTTGAAGACTGAGATTTGGCTTGTAGAGAGAATATAGAACAATGTGAATGTTTGGGTTTCACCTTGATCATTGTCATTTTAACACACAAGTTAGTCTTTGTCCTTATTTGTCACCTAATTTCAGTGAAGAAGTAGCAGTCTGATCACACTGATGAGCATTTTTCGTGTACAGAACTTGGAATGAGGCTACTATTGAACACACTTTGTTAAAGCTGAATTTTAATGTTCAGAACGTTGTTAGGATTCACTAGCTTATTGTAATGACTGTATGAGTGTTGATGTCTGACCACAGGTACTTCACAGGTGCAATCACTTCTGCATGATGCCTGGTTTCATCACAGATGTATGTAATGGGATTTTGGCAGGGATTATGCATTATAAAAATTGAGTGGTCAAATCTATATTTACTACTTCAAGATTCCTCAGTTGTTGAATTTTTTTTTTGGCTGGTAGTGAATACCAAGATGGTATCTTATCTTTTGTTTTTCACATGGATGACAGGTGTCCCTGTGGAAGGCACAAGAGATGGGGGAAACAAATTATACTAATGCATGAGCTTAGACAGTACTGTAAACAAAAAACATGTATTGGGTTTGCATGGCAAGGTTCTGGTAGTGGGTGCGCTACAGGCGTGGCTTCTGTGAGAAGCTGCTAGAAGCTTCCCCTATGTCCGATAGAGCCAATGCCAGCTGGCTCCAAGATGGACCCGCTGCTGGCCAAGGCTGAGCCCATCATCAAGGGCAGTAGTGCCTCTGGGATAACGTATTTAAGAAGGGGAAAAGGTTACTTGCAACAGCACCAGCAGCCAGAGAGAGGAGTGAGAACATGTGAGAGAAACAACTCTGCAGACACCAAGGTCAGGGAAGAAGGAGGGGGAGGAGGTGCTCCAGGCACCAGAGCAGAGGTTCCCCTGCAGCCTGTGGTGAAGACCATGGTGAGGCAGGCTGTCCCCCTGCAGCCATGGAGGTTAATGGTGGAGCAGATATCCACCTGCAGCCCGTGGAGGGCCCCACGCCAGAGGACGTGGATGTGCCCAAAGGAGGCTGTGACCCCATGGAGAGCCCGCGCTGGAGCAGGCTCCTGGCAGGAGCTGTGGATGCATGGAGAGCGGAGCCCACACTGGAGCAGGTTTTCTGGCAGGACTTGTGA
>NW_009218633.1:4016-19327 GCF_000690835.1 Fulmarus glacialis
GGGACCCACGCTGGAGCAGTCTGTTCCTGAAGGACTGCACCCCGTGGAAGGGACCCACGCTGGAGCAGTTCATGAAGAACTGCAGCCTGTCGAAGGACTCACATTGGAGAATTTCATGGACGACTGTCTCCCGTGGGAGGGACCCCGCACTGGAGCAGGGGAAGAGTGTGAGGAGTCCTCCCCCTGAGGAGGAAGGAGTGGCAGAGACAATGTGTGATGAACTGACTGCAACCCCCATTCCCTGTCCCTGGGTGGAGGTAGAGAAATCGGGATAGAAGTTGAGCCTGGGAAGAAGGGAGGGGTGGGGGGAAAGGTGTTTTAAGATTTAGTTTTTATTTTCTCATTACCCTACTCTGATTTGATTAGCAATAAATGAAGTTAATTTCCCCGAGTCGAGTCTGTTTTGCCTGTGACTGTAATTGGTGAGTGATCTCCCTGTCCTTATCTTGACCCATGAGCCTTTCGTTATATTTTCTCTCCCCTGTCCAGCTGAGGAGGGGGAGTGACAGAGCGGCTTTTTGGGGGGCACGGAGTCCAGCCAGGGTCCACCCACCACAAAAAGGGTCAACCTGCCACAGTCCTTTTTGGTGCCCACCTCATTAGTCTTGCCTGAAAGCACAGATGTCTGAAATCTTCAGTGTGTATCTTCTACCCACCTTTATAGTAAATGTTGGGTAGTTGCGGTTTCCCTGGCTGTTCCATCCTGTTGTGTACAGCTGGCATGCTGTCCCAGGTCATTTGTAGCTCCCTGAGTAAATAATTTGTAGCAGTTGTAGATTCCTGAGCTAGACAGCTTGGGACCTGTGTTAATGTTTCCTCCTCTTTCCATGTGTGTTGGTAAAGAACAAAAAACTATGCTAGTGTTTCTGAGGCAGCTGAATAAATAAAGGAACCAGCTTCTTGAGATCCAGTGATCTCAAGCCAAAACTTGCAACATGGCTCCCAAGCTTCATTCCTTTGCAGGTGGTAGGTCCCTGGAGGACTGGTTGGAGGGAATGCCAACTTCTGCTAAGTCTCCATGGGTCTGGGAGAGTTTGCCAAGTCTTCTACAGTGTGTTAATTAGTTAGACCAGAGGAGAATAGAAAGAACAAGATGGTCCCAGTAAGTGCCTATATTGTACAGTCTTCCTAGATTTTCCTAGGAAAATCTGGAGAAGATATCTGTAGAAGTGATTAGGGGTTGTAGACTGAGTGGTCTTGTCTGGATGACTGCCAGAGAGGTTGAGCTCTGATAGTAAAGTGTAGGCGTCTGGATGGCTTTCTTATCAGCGCATGGGAAAAGTAGCAAAGGACTTTACCTCTGCAGCACCTCTTTAATATTTTTCTGTTCTGGAAGTTTCTTATATTTCTGCATTCTTTCTAATGCTGCATCAGTGAGTGTGGATGGCTTGTCCTGCCTAACCATGAAGACCACAACAAAGGGCCACCTCATCTTTGACTTGTTTAAACAACTTGTTCTCTTTCTCTCTGTTGGGGCTCAGTGTATTTCTTCCACTTCTGCCCTCTATCAGCCAAGGCTTGTTGTATTGTTTTATGCACATGGTTTGAAAAGAGTGTGTCCCCACAACACGTGCCCAGGTCTCTCTTGGCTGGGCGGTGTCTGCAGTTCTTAGTGTTGTATCTTCCTCTCCGTGGAAATCCTCTGACTGAGTAACCATTTTCCCTAAGCTGAATAGCTGTTAACAGGCATCCCTGACAGACATTGATGGTCCTTTAGCCAGTTGTTAGTGGTAGGGTCTTCTCAAAGTGCTTTACTCCACAGCCGTAGCTTTCAAACTGGTCCATCTCTTAAGCTCTTCTTTCTTGAAATTTGGAAATATAACTTGGCTGGAGGTCTTCTGTTACATTGTTCACTTGATCCCATTAGTGCCTATGGTAGCTAGCACTTTTAGGGTTGTTTTGGTAATGTTTGTCTCTTCAGTAACTCCAATGACTCTACATAATCTGTCAGTCTATTCCTCTGCATCCCTCCACAGCTATTTCTCAGGATGGTGGTATCCTGTGTGTATGAAATTCTGTGTAATCTGTGTACTTGTAGATTCACAGTGAGCTTATGAGCTGGGAAACTCCTAAGTTGTAGCCCTTTGTGCTGCTGTAAAGTAAGCTGTTTTCTGTATAGGCTGGGAAGTATAACCATCCTTTAACAGTATGTTTGATGTTAATATTTAGACTTTGAAGGTATGGACCTTCCATCTGTGAGTTATACAAACCTTGGGATTGTGAAGATGTATAAAATTGTGAGCTTTTGGAGGGGTTTTAACAGAGCTTTTCTGCTATTAGAAAGCTGAGATTCCAGTTTTGTCAGTAGTTCTGGTCTAACGGTTGCTACTCAGATCAATTTTTAGTTAGACATATTTTTTAAAGTTGCCTGGATGCTCATACTGAGGATGTTGGACACCATCCAAGGACTGTAGTTATTGACTCTAGGCATTATGGCTGGGTTTGATGGAAGACTTCATTGACACTTCTCTCTCTGGGTTTGTGAACCAATGTTTTCACAAGAGACTTCTGTGAGAGAGGTGTTCCTCATATCCGTTCCCATGAGTCACTTCTTAGGACCAGACTGCCAGCAAAGGCTAGGGTCGTGGATCTATTTTGTCCATGGTGGAATCCACTGCCTCTAACTGGCGGAATAATGAGTCTGTGATGATATTGGATCTTCTTTATTTAAACTCCAGTCTTAGTAGTAATTGACTCAATGAGTTCCTTCAATTCCAGGTGAGGACTAACAGTTTTGTCTGCATGCAGGATTAGTTCAATTATGTTGGCAACCAGCCCTCTTTTGTCTAAGAAGCCAGAGAATATGAAACAGAGTTGATGGCTTCACCAAACTGATGAACACTACCCCCAGGGGGTTGTGCTGCTTTTTGGTATGTTGGATTATGAACAGATATGCTTTTCAATTTTTGGAGTGGTCAGCTGCAGTTATGTAGCCTCTTTGACTTCTAATAGCATTCTTGCCCAAAGTAGTAAACCAGCCGGGTACAATTTATGTTCAGTTGAGCTTTATTGATCAGTTGAACTGATTGATGTAGAAGATATAGCATTCAGGGGGAAGACAGTCAGGTATGCGTGTACACATGTGGTCCCCCTTATACCAGCCTGCGGAGCTTGTCTGGCTGGACTAAAGGATCCTTGGTGAGTTGGGGCTTCCTGAAGCTGGTAGATGTCCTGGAGTTTTGACTTAATGTGCAGCAAGACAAATTCTGCTGGCCTCTGCCCTTTTATAGCTTCTGGGGTTGCCAGGCTGAGTCCCTCCTGGAAGCTGACAGGGTTGTCAGGCCACGTTCTTAGGGACAGCCATACTCATACCACAGCCATGCTCAGCAAATGTGTCTCAGGCTGTGGGACTGCATTTCCCAACTGGTGTATTTGAATCCCACTCTTTCTACTCTGACTCACCTCAGCTTTTGTTGTAGCTGGTGACATCCTCTACCTTTTTGGACTGATTGCATCTGGCTCTGGGACTCTTTAGGGATGGGAAAGGGAGTAATCACATTGGTAGTGCATTTGGTGAGAACTTGTTCACGTGGAATCCAGGCATTCGTCAGGCAGATACCCCTCTTTCTGGCAATGCATGGATGTGGCTGAAAGGCTCATCCAGACTTTGAAGTGGGGCCATGTAACAGAATGCCTGAGGTGCAGCTGGCCAGTTGCTGAAAAGAGCTTAACCACTGCAGATGTAAATCCTAAATATAACAGAAGAAACGAAGAAATATTTGTTGTCTCTTCCTTGTTGTCTCTTGGCAATTTCCTGTAAGAAGCAAGTAGTCATTTCCCTATTCTTTTTGTAGATGAAGCCAGAACTGAAACAGGGAGGACTAGATTGGTGGAGAGATTTTTTTTTTCCCGCATGTGAGCTTGAATTTCATTTTTCTTGTAAAATGGGCTGTCATGGACCAAACTGTAACTGTTCATGTTGGGGCTATACTCCTGGAATGCTTAAGTCTAAGATGTTACATGTATAACATGGGGAAGTACTACTCTGGTTTCTGTATCTTCCTCATTCTGTGTGTTTGGTGACAGGAAACATTTGGCCCTGAGTGCTCAGCCACTGAGACAGGCTCAAGAAGTGTCAGCCCACTTCTGGTAAGTCTTGTCCCTCTGCAGGGCCTGTCCTGTGTTCCTCTGGTCCTGTTCTTTGGCCATGACTTCAACCTGCATGCCATGCCAGGTCATACCTATACCTTCTGAGAGCCTGCTACTGCACTTCCTGCTCAGCCAGTGCAGCTTGTAACACTTAGCGGTGAAGCATTTCTGTCCTGTGTTGAACAGAGAGGCACTGTATACACATATAAAGTAGCTGATTTTAGCCATCCTTTTTATGTATTTGGTTTGGTGGCCTCTCTCCTTGTTTCTAGCCTCCTCAACCTCTAGCGAGAGGACTGTGGGGAATGGGAGTACCAAGAAGTATTATTTGTACTTGGTGTAACTTTTCTGCCACTGTGTATGTGGTGGTGGTTGCAACTTCTTGACTTTGTCATGTGGCTTCCCAGAGGGCCTGTGTAGGCAGAGCATCGTGTAACCTGGACACTGTGTACTAGTTTTCATTGTAGCTTGACTAGTCAATACACCTCACTGCAACTGCTCAAAGACCTTGTGATTTCCTGGATCTTATATTTCACAGGTGTCAGCAGAAGCAATGATAGCAGCTGTGTGTCCTAAGTCTTTAAAGATGAAGTTGATAACTGAATGAATTTAAGAGGTCTCCTGCAGAAACTATAAATGGGAGGGGGTATACCAGGAAAACATAACATCCAAAACAGGCTAAAAGAAAATTGCATCACTAAGGCCATATAACTATTTCTCTAAAATGGGAATTGTCTGTCTGGTGTGGAATATAATAGTATTTTTTCCCCCATCAGGCTGATGTATAAAGCTTGTGGAAGTGGTACCACAAATACAGCGGATGAACTCTGGACAAAGCTAGGAAAGCTAGCTTTCATTTAAGTGTAAAACCACACTTAAGTATAGAGTTAAAAGTCTAATCTAAAACCTCCTTTTTCTTGAATACATATGTTCAGTGCACTCTGATACTTTACTAGACAGCTAGGGACACCTGTAGTTGAAGTGCTTTGCTGCTTTAGTATTGTGTTAGTTTGTGTGATATAGTTGGTGTGAGGCTTACTAGCTTCAAGCAATTATCCCAGTGGTTTTTGTTACTCTTGGCACTTATGCTTTGGTGTGACCTGAATTTTGTGCAGAGTGTTTAAAAAAAAAAGGCAACCAAACCTTAGTCTATTTAAACAATTTTATTAGGGTGTACACAAATGACAAGGTTTCAGTCTGACTTGTTGCTCAGGAAATGCTAATGTCCTTCATTAGTTCAGCTTTTCCTCAGAAAAACAACTAACTGGTTTTGGACAGCCACATTGAAATCACCTTCAAGAATATTCTAATTTGTGCATCAGTCATGAATCTGCAGAGGTCTACATGGGTCATTGGCTACACAAAGGGACATGAAGTTATGGTTCCTGCAGGTGATTTCTGATTGCTGTTTCATCTGAGTTGTGTCACTAATGTTTTGCAGTTGTGTGGGCAAATGTGCGGTGCCTGGACACAGTGACATGTTAAGAAGGTGTGGTGAGACTTGAGGCAGTCCATGATCCCTCTGGAGGACTGGAGCAAGCTGTAGTGTGGCTGCACCTCTGATGTGGTTGCATGCAAAGTGCTTGTTGGCGCTGAGACATGTGTGCATCATCTCATCCTCAGACCTGCTTCCTTTCAGAGGGGGCTGATAAATGTGCCCCAAGGAGGCACTCTGGGGAACTGGTGCGCACGTTGCAGTGACCTGGTAGAGATACCCAAGGAGCTGGACGTGAGCTCCCCTGAAGAGGACAATGTATTTCCTAAGGGCAGTCTGATACCTGAATAATAATATAAACATCTAAATTGAAGCTTAAATGGTGGCCAGAATCATCTGTGCATTTTGTTTACTGAGTCAGTGCAGTCTGGAGTGTGGTTTAGGCATTGATGGTGGCGGTGTCATAAGCAGTAACATAGCATCTGCCTTAGCAAAGCAGCAAGGAATTTTCTTACCATGATGGTATGTTTATTTTTGGGCAGAGTCTTGTGACAGAGTGGTCAAATTGTAGAGCAAAAACCTCCATGAGTACTGTGTACAGAGGGGTAAAAGATGGAACTTCGGTCCGTGGATGGACACTGGGTGAGAAATAGATAGCTAAGAAAACCACAGTCAGCACAGAAAACAGATGTTTATTGTCTATTGTTTGAAATGCTGAACAGAGAAATAAGGAAAGTTGAGAAAATGTTAGGGGAGGATGTGGAGGACATGCAATAATGGAGGAACATAAAGCACGATTTATAATTTTGCTTGTCTTGCTACATTTTGCTATTGGCTTGAGCATGGTTAATACATGAATGCTGGATTATGGTAATATGCCACATGAACAAAGCCTACGAACCAATAGACAGGGTGGCTATGGCTCGTGCAGCGTGCCTAATCGGTGAGCACATGCGCCATAGGCTCCCTATGTTGAGAGTTGGCAACCGAGGTGTGTTTTGGCACCCGTTGGCCACGTGTGTCGAAACCCATTTCCTATGCAAATGTATAAATACTGGGATTTCCTGAAGAACAGTGGGCCAGTGTACAGCGAGGTCACCGTTGTCTCCGTGGGGACGCCCATGTAAAGCTGGCACCTACCGACTGCTGGGCTGAGTTTGCGGCGCAGGACGACACAAGCATGTACGGATGGTCCATCCTCTTCATGGTCCTAGGGTCGGTAAGACAATTGCTTTGCAAAATGCCCTTAGTGTAATGCATGACTGTAGCTAATAAAACGCTTGCTTTCCCCTTTTAATCTGTGTATGTGTGTTCACCTTTGTGGGAATCCTCAAAACCACTCTAAAACAAGTGCTAGCAAAGATGGAGATTTAAAAAGACTTTTGCAGTCAATCATGAATCTACTAAGCAAAAATGTATCTGTTCTTCCAGATTGTAATAGTATTCACTGTGACCTGATTTTGAACATTGAATGATTATTTTCTTTGCATAAGTTTCTGTAGCTCAGTACCTACCCACACTGAGAAGTGTGGGTGACTGAGTGACTGAGAAGTGCTCTGATTCTTTCTGATCTCCTGTCACTTTTTCCAACAGTGTGGCCTGTGCTGTTGCCACACAACAGCTCCTGCAGGATATTCTCTTCTATTTCTCTGCATGTGACCTATTTTCGTTTGCTTAAGCAGAGCCATTACTCTAGCCCTACACTGAAAGGCAGGATATGTGATATGAATGAAACGAAATAATGGCTTCACAATACCTTAGTGGGGCTGTAGGACTCATTGCCTTACAGTACAAATGTGTAGCAGAATTAAAGAAGCACAGGATATTCCTCAGGATTCCCAGAGCTAAAGTGGTTAAGCTTCTTTTGGAGTCTAAACATTTGTGCTTTGTGGAATATATCTTAAGTCAGTTTTTCCTAAGTCTCATCCAAGGCTTTTTGCTCTCTTTCTCTGAAGCATTTCTTGTTGGCCACAGGCTATAACTCCAGATCAGCCAGTCTTCTGATTGAATATAACAATTTCCATGGCCTCATCATCCAATGTATAATGAATATTGTTATGCTTTCTCGGAATTAGTGTAGTGTTATGCATGAATGAAGGATGCATTGAACATATAGAAACTTCCTAAGTGAATGCAATGATAGATTTGAGTCTGCTGTAATTGAATTTTGTTTTAACTCTATGTAGTAGTTGATTGGGATAGGAATTCAGAAAACATGCAAAAAGTTCATCAGTGCTGCCTGCACGTGAGAGCATGGGGTGGTAGCAAGGCAGTATATGGGCTGTGGAATGAGGGAGTGCAGGTCATGGGACTGTCTGATTTCTGTTCTGAACTGTGCCTCTTTACTGTCCTCAGATGTAGGAGCTGACAGGAGCAATGGGCTCTGCTTAGCATATTCATAAACACTAGCTTAATAATCTTACAAACAAATTCATAGAATCGACCTTGATGCTATTTTACCTTGACTTAGCATTTTCAGGAGAGTTGTGTATGATCTTGGTGCTTTGCCATCAGACTTAGAGGGAACTGATGGTGGTAATAGTTCCCACGTTTTCCTATTGGATTTCTCTTTAGGAGAGGAGAGGTAGTGTTGACTAAACTGTCTGCATGAACTAACCTGTACGCTTAAGGTAGCTGACTAGCTGGAAATGTTCAATAACCTGGCTACATGTGACTTGGCCCTTTCTGAAGCTGATCCATATATGATATGGATTTGGTCTAGCACTTTTGGTTCTGACTGTACCTGTGCAAGTGGGAGTCTCAAAAAATTTTAATCTAAGTGATACTGTGTTTTACTTTTCTTCTATAGAGGATTGCCATGATGAGTGACTCTTAAGCCTTCTGGAAGCTGTGCTGTTTTATTCCCAGTGAGCTCCACATCTCACCAAGCAGAGCCTTACTGCCAGTTCCATTCCTCCTTGACCTTTGGTTTTCTTTCATTTTGCCTTCTGTGAGGAGTCAATAACTTTAACTGTCTGCAACATTTTTCTTATGAGACTGATAGCTGGGTTTAACTGCTGAGAATGCAACATTTTATTTTTTTTAATCTTACTGGAGATTACCACTAGGTGTCCACTGAGCGTTAGCTATATTTAACATTCTTGAGTTTTTCCTAGACTAATCTTGTTTTTCCTTTTGAAAATGGTGCATATAGCAGGCTGGCAGACCCAACCGAAGCAGTTAGTTGTTTCAATATCTCATTCTCAGCTGGTGGCTTGCTCATACTAAAGATAATTCCTATTACGCACTGTATGTCAGCAACACAAACTTGGTTGAAGCATGGCAAAATGCCCTCTCAAAGATATTCTGGGGTTTACAGGTTAGGAATAAGGCAGAATTACCCTGGAGCCCCAAATGGCAAAATGCAGCCCCCAAAAAATCTCAAGTCCCATTTTGTGATGTCCACAAGCAAAGATTTATAAGGACATGAGGCCAAAAAGCCATTGTCTGCATAATGCACCTAATTTGATGATTTTTTTTTTTACTCCTGTTCCTTATAAATGTGGCTAAATAAGGTGTTCTTTATTATCTGTTGATTGCACATGCTTGTTCCCACATAATCTATTTCTCTTCTGCCTTTTACATCTGGAATAGAAACTGTGATGTTTGTTTGGATCCTCTTATTATTTGGTTATTGTACCTTTACCGTATGAAATAGTTCTCTCAGTTTGTGTTTCAGGTAGGTCTATGAACACATAGTAGAAACTTACTGAGCATGTCCATGGAAGTGGAATCTGTTTTCAGCACTGGGCTACCAACATGGTCAAGGACTAGGAGGACCTTGCTGGTGAGGAGGGGCTAGAGGAATGTCTTCGGCCCAGAGGGGGGGCCTAACAGCAGCCTGCCAATACCTTTGAGGAGATGGAGCCAGGCTCTTTGGTGGTGCATGGTGGGAGGATGCCCAGTCAGTTAGATTGTCTTTCTAAAACCAGCTTGTGATGGTAAGATTTCTATCTTTTGTTTTATGTCATCTTGAAATACACAGGACAGAACTTCTCCTGTGTGCAGTTGTCAGCACAGGTTGCTTTTGCCTTTGTCCAGACAGGACTGGGAGTTGTGGTGGGGCAGAAGTAGACTGCCCCTCTGTTGCTAATCTTCATTCTAAATTTGATTGGTTTTGTGAAATCTATGGGGCAGCCCGCAAAGTAAAGACAATTGCTCATATTGGCATGTTTTATTCATCAGAACTGTGAATATCGTGACCTGACCTCTTGTCAGTTGAACTGTTACTTTTACTTCTGTTTTTAAACAGTTTACATAACCTGATCCTGACCTTTCTTACGTGCAAAAAAAAAAGGAAATTGTTATGAAGGTTGTATGTTTTTACTAACCTTTCTCTGATATTGTATTGATATTTTTCCAGTTGTGACAACTAATTCCCATGCATCTAACCAGACAATGTGGCATTGTGACTTCAGCTGCTTTTTCACTGAGCTTAAGTTTTATCTGTATGTAAAATGGACCTGGAAGCTGCTTCTTTTTGACCTTCAAGTTTTATACACTTATTTCAGGCTTTAGCGTTGTTATTTCATTGCCAAGTCAATATTCAACAGTAATTAATCTCAGAATCACCGAAAAGCTGAGGTTGGCAGGGGCTTCTGGAGACTGTCTAGTCCAACTCATGCTCAGAGCAGGGTCACTTAGTGCAGGTTGCTCAAGCCCTTACCCAATTCAGTCCATGGAGATATTCAAACCCCAAGGCTTTCTGGACAGCCTACTGCAGTGTTTGACCACCTCCTAGTAAATTTTTTGTTCTTAAATGGCATTTCCTGTATTTTAGTTTGTGCCACTGCTGTTCATCCTGTCAGTGGGCACCACTCTGTCTTTACTTTCCCCTATCAGGTATTATCTATCATTGATAAGATTCCCCCTGAGCCTTCTCATCTTGAGATTTCTCAGCACAGTTCCTATGGTGGGTTGACCTTGGCTGAACACCGGGTGCCCACCAAGCCACTCTATCATTCACTTCCTCAGCAGGACAGGTCGGAGGAGAAAATACAATGGAAAAAACCCCTCATGGGTCAAGATAAAGGTATTTTAATAACACAAAAGCAAAGGCCATGCGTGGAAGCAAAGGAAAACAAAAGATTTATTCTCTACTTCCTATCAGCAGGCGATGTCCAGCCACTTCCTGGGAAGTAGGGTTTCAGTGTGCGTAGTGGTTGCTCTGGAAGACAAATGTTATAATAATGAATGCCTCCCCCTCCTTCTTTCTCTTAGCTTTTATTGCTGAGCAGAGGTCATACGGTATGGGATATCCCTTTGGCCAGTTTGGGTCAGCTGTCCTGGCTATGTCCCCTCCCAAGATCTTGTCCACCCCCAGCCTACTGGTGAGGGGGGAATGTTGGAGAGACAGCCTTGATGCTGTGCAAGCACTGCTCAGCAGTAGCCAAAATGCTGGTGTGTTATCAACACCTTTCTAGCTACCAATACAAAGCACAGCACTATGAGGGCTACTATGGGGAAAATTAACTCCATCTCAGCCAGACCCAATGCAGTTCCTAATATTTTTGCATGCATACGTCTTTGCCTCTTCACACCTTGTTCCAGTCTTAGCCATTTTTAATTTAGTGATTCTACTTTCAGTTTTGATATTCTCATTTAAATATCTGAGGTATCTCTGTCCTCATTCCTCCTGAGCAGGGAAAAATAGGAGTTTATCAACAAATTCTAGGAACAAATGTGATTGCAACCACTTTCTTAAATAGTATTATGACGTATCGTGCTCTGATGAGCACAAGTTGACTAAGAGTGAAGTAGCCATTATAGCCTTTGGTGTTACGTGCTAGGAAA
Source organism: Fulmarus glacialis (assembly GCF_000690835.1). Lineage (NCBI taxonomy): Eukaryota > Metazoa > Chordata > Aves > Procellariiformes > Procellariidae > Fulmarus > Fulmarus glacialis. The sequence continues at coordinate 15,334 of NW_009218633.1, forward strand.
GCCTCAAACTTGTCTATAAGCAACTGAATAAAGTCCACAAGGCATGTATCCCTTTAAACTGTCAGCTTTCCTTTCTACCTGTTCATACTTTTGTGCTTCTAGTACTAACTGTGTGGCAAAAATGTAATTTGGTATATAACATGCATTTCTGCATGCATTCTGTCATAAAAATGTAGCCCTGCCTTCCTTCTCAGTTTCTGATCACAGACATGAAGCACTGGTGCTGGATTTTTGTCTAAGATCTGCTCATAGCACATTGCACACTTCCAGCCTTTACACCTGTGATGCTTTTCCACATAGGCCTTGCACTGATGGTAGCAAAAAACCCCCCAATTTTCTAATAGTCAAGGCCTTGTGCCACTGTAAATATTCCCCGGACCTGCACATCATTCTGCAGCTGGGACCACATATTCAGGGCCTGTGTTAAGTCCTGCAACAGGCAGGTGGGCTATAATTCTGCTGTAGATGTGACTCTACAATATATAAACAATGCTCACAAATGTTTATTGCCTCAAATACCTTCCTGGCATCTTTAACACTGTAGTAATGTTCATAATGTAAAAGGAGGAATCAGGACTTGGGTTATATAGTTTTTATTTGGCTTAAAAATCACCCACCCTTTTTTCCACTCGGGAGGAGTATGTGTGTATTAACATGTACCACCTTCTCAGATAAGGGGCAGTCACTTAGTGTTATCTTCCTGACTATCCCAATTTGTCAGGTAGCAATTTTGCTCTGCTCAGCTGTTCTGCATCTGTAAGATCCCCAGTGACTCATCAGAAAAGCACTTTGAAGTTTTCCCTTGGGAGCTGCTTTTAAGCTGAGGCTTTACTGCTGGCCCTGCATCTTCTATCTACATTACAGCTGTGTAGCAGCTATGTCTGCTTCCAGTCTCAAACCTCCTTGATCCTGACCTGGGCCTGTGGCTTGGCTTCCTGGCTTGGCTTTGGACTTGCTGGGTGATCTGTAGACAGTATCTGCCCAGATCCCTGTCTCTGGATGCAATTCTGACACAGACATGCCTGGCCCTTGCTGGGGAGGACACTGTGGCCTGCCTTCATGCTCAGCTCTCCTTGCAGAGCAGCTGGATCTTGCTACTCCATGACAGCATGTCACAACCTGAAGGGTTACCTGGCCTGCAGGTGTGCAGAGATCATGACGGTGGATTTGTAGGATTCTGTAATGCATGAGGCCATGGAGGCTTTTATCCTCTAATTTCTCTACTTTGTTACAGATTACCACAAATACCACAAAAATGATCACTAGCAAGTATACCTATGAGTAAATAAATTGAATATAAATATCAAGCTATTACAAATTACTGTCAGTAATCAATAACATAGCAACAATCAATAGTATGGCAGAAATCATTTGTATAGCAACAATCAATACAATAGCAACAACCGAATAGGTATATATGATTACAGGTTGCTACAAACTTAGCACTAGTGAAGCAAACTTATCAACAATATAACAGCAGATATACTTATGGTAGTTTACTTACATGTACACATGGTACCAAGTGCATTAAACAGATACCAGAAGGGGCCAAACCATCTGAGGGGTGGACAAACTGATCCCAGAGGGGAACCAACCATCTCAGAAGTGAGCGAACAACCTGGACTGACCCCAGAGGTGGGCCTAGAGGGGGACCAATAAAATAGCAGTCTCACTGCAAAGCTTATCTGCGTCACGGAGTTTGGAGTCAATCAGGTGTCTCCAGTGGTGGTCCAAGATCTCATAGAAAGTTTGTGTGGAGAGTTCAACCTGTTTAGGAAAAGAAAAGTACGTGCAGCACTGGAAGTTCTCAGAGAAAATAAAAATCAAGTCTTCCTTGTACCATAGAGACATAAGAGGGTGTAGGACACCACTGCTTCAAGCAGCCAATAGATGCTGTTAATTTTTGGTTTTCACCTGTAACAGCCAATAGATGATGGTTTTTGTTCTTTCACATCAATTTTTATTTTCCCAGACTGTTTCCACTTTTTCAGATAAGTTGCTGTTACAGTTTCTTGTTTTTTGCACTTTTCGATGGTATCTTAGGATGTCTCTGGTTTCTAGGTACTCAGCTGTCTACTTCAAAGAGGCCAGCTGCACTTCTCAAGGATGTTTCTGGTTCCCAGGCCTAGTTCCCAGGCTGGCTGGCATTTCTCTGTCAGTATTTTTCAGCAGACATTTTCTTTTGTTCAGTAATTTTTTTCTCCTTACTAACCAGGCCACCTTTATGGCTGCTCACATCACAGGATTAGGAGTGGGATAAAGTCTAGCGCTCCATTTAGAGTATGAGTGCAAAGGGGGCACCAAGAGAAAGTTTAGGCTGCCAAAAGACCTCTCCCCTGAGACCTGCTTGGTCTAAGTCAGGACTGGAGTCTGAGGGTTGAGGCTGAGAGAAGGGCTAGGATTAGGAGCAAAGCAAAGCCTCAAGTTCCACTTGGTGTGGGCTGAAGGGAGCTGCCAAGGGAAGGCTTGGGCTGCCAAAAGATCTGCCCCCCTCCAAGAACATTGTTTTTCAGCTATTGCCAGGATTCTTGGCTTAATGCTCTTGCTATCCCCATCCTTAGGGTTAGGAGAGAGGCAAATCTTAGAGCTTCTGTTGGAGTAGGGCTGTAAAGGGGACTCCAAGGGAAGGGGCAGGCTGCTAGAAGACACACCAGATGCCTCCCCAAGAACGTTTTTGTCTGGGTTATGGCTGGGGTCTGGGTCTGAGGCTCATCCCATTCCTAGGATTAGGTTTAGAAATGAAATCCAGTTTGGATCTCCAGGTTGATTGGGGTTGTAAAGGGGCCATTTTTGCCTTCTGTTCTCAGTCATCTCTGATGTCTCTTCTGAGAATCATTTTCCTGTCTTGGGCCCTTTTCCCTCTTGGCTACATTCAGTATCATCTTCGGAATAAAATTTCTCACTTCATGTTTGAATTCAGTCTGTCCTTGATATCAGCCATCTCAGATTGGCTGTTGCCATCAGTTGTGTAGCAGTTCCCTCATTTCTTCATCGTTCCCAGCTTTGGTATTGTCACTGATTTGGGTGTTCTATGATGCTTATAGGGTGAGAGATCAGGAAACACAGAGAGACTCTGGGTCAGTTGTGTATGTTCTAATGTGATACAAGCATATTTCAGAACTGAAGCTTCATCTTTTTGACAGGAGAGGGAGGCTGCGTGCAAGGAAAGACTGTAGGCTGTTTTTTCTGCATTGCTGGAAAGGGAGGTGCTCTTCTGGAACAGTTCTTTTCCCTGGACCATTGCTAGTTCTGGGTTTTGGGCTTTTATTTTCCCCTTCCTGCTCTCCCATTATTTTATTTGCAGTGCTTTACATCACTGGTGAGCCTGCAGAGGCTGTATTAGGTATTGCCTGGAGACTCTCCTCTGCAAGCTCTTTCTGACCAAGCACAATGTCAGTCAGGTCCATTTTTCCACATCCAGTTTTGTCTCATCATATTCCCCTTAGAGAGGGGAATGAAAATTTAATTACAGAAGACTTCATAACCACCTTTTTTGTTTTTTGAAGTCTGCTTTGAAGAGCTCATGCATATTTATGACTGAAGGCATAATACTCTGAATAAATATTTTTCCCTGTGTTACGTCCCTGTTCTGTGTGTTTTAAGCCCTGCGATTGAAAAGGGGGTGGTGTTAATTTGAATGACAGAAAGTGCTCAGACAGGGCCTGTTCAGATATGACAGTTATTTGATTCTCTCCTGGACAAAATGCTGATAAATGGTCTATCTGCCTTTATCTCGTAGCCAGCAGGGGCTCTGTGGTGTTAATGGATTCATTGCTTCAGAAAACAGTGGCAGGACAGGTATTCTACCTCGACCTTTTCAGCTCGCGTTTTAGTTGTCAGGGCTTTGAATTTTAAAAAGATGAATACTGTCCATGGGCCTGAGCTTGTTCTCTGTTCTCTGTACGTGAAGATGCATCAACTCCACAGCCTCCAAATAGACAGGCTTGGATGGGCGTACTCTTCGCAGGATGGCCAGGCCCAAAGAGTTGTGGTG
>NW_009218634.1:0-9943 GCF_000690835.1 Fulmarus glacialis
GAAGAAGCTTTTGGTTTTGTGTGAAATAACAGTTTAAGACGATTGTGTATTCTTGCCTCCCATTTCTTCCAAGAATAACCTATCACCCCACCTGCACCCCTATTCATGGAAATCCCACAGCCACAGGAATGAAGGAAGAGTAAAAGCAATACTGGCCCATCAACAGTCCCCAGAAGAGTAAAGCTAGTACTTGGATAACTAAGTGCTTTTCAGTAGGGTGATTAATAAAGGAGCTTTTATAAATACCATAGTGCTATTCATATTTTCTCCATTAATATCAAAATTTGTAGCCATTTTTAATATTATGATTATTGTTACTCCCCCAGGGAATACTGTATTTAAAGTCTGCAACTACACTGTATATTGAATACGATGAGGAAATCATACTCCAGCAGTTCCTCTCCTGAGTTCCCTTTAACATTGCCTGAATACATGTTGACTAAGAGTCCTAAAAAGTAATGTTCATTCTTCTGAAAGCTAGAATTTTATTAAAATAACGTTGCATTTCAGTCCTTTGCTTCTTATGGTCTCCCCCAAGACCTGAGACTTCAGAAATAAGGTTTTATAATTTAGAAATGTAAGTTGCGTTGTGTGATGTGTACTCGGCAGTGAGGTAAAGGTCTCCAGAAACTTGGATGCAATAGAAGGAATGACATACCTTAAAGCCTCTCTGCTTCCTTCATCTGCTGCTCTTGATTGTAAAGTTCAACTTCAAAACCGATGCTTTATCCTTTGCTGTTATCAGTTATTGCATTGTTTGCTAACCGATCTACCAATGGCAGGTACATACATAATTACAGGCAGATTGCAGAAACACTTTGGACTAAACATAGTTACTGTGATTATTGCAGCCAAGAAATGGCTGGTTAATTAATAATATTTTGGTTCAGTATGATGCATCAGGTTCTGCAAATGAGAGAAAAGTGGCAATAAAATGCCAATAAGCTTATCCATGTTGCAAGACTAAACAGTTTTTATTCTCTTCTTTTTCCATATCTTTGTTACTAGCACCTTCATGGAACCTTCACATTCTTTGTCTATCATTTCTGCTTTAAGCACCACAAGAAGCCATTAAATGTTTCCCAATGAGGAAAAGAGCTATTAAAATAGTGCGGGAGAGAATTGAATTCATGACCATCAAAACTTTTTTAGGAATAAACTATAAACTATTAATTTTAATATTAGTATAAAGAGATTTCATGGGATACTAACAATAAATGTCAAAAGCAGAAGAAAAAGATGAAAGACTAACATGGAAAAGAGTTTATAGGGAAGAAGCTTCAATTTTAATCTTAATATGAAACCTTCATACACAACTAGGTTTTGCCTTTTTCTCACAACAGATAGGCAGAATCTTAACATTAAATCTTTATTTCCCAAAGGAAAGCTTTCAATTCGTACTATTAAAGTATTTACAAGCTATTTTTCAGTAATGTAGAAATGGCTGAGAAGTACCACTTGTATTTTTTGAACTGTTCACAAATTTATTCAATTTCCTGAATATCTCACCTCCTGCTGTGAAGTTCAGGAATGAGATGTGTCCTCTCTGAGCACAAAGGGAATGGTCTCTTTTCCTTAGTCAGCACTTAAAAGCAAGAAAATCAATCATACATACTGACACTGGGGCTTTTCTGTGACCATCCATCTTTACACAAATCAATGCCACAACTGTAAATGACTGGTTTTGAAATGCAGCCTGTTATTTAGCTATCTCACCCTCTCCATTTCATTGTAACATCATGCATGTCCACATGTGTGAAAGTAAGGTCTGGAAATGTAATTCTAACATCCCTCTCATTGCTAATACGCTGCTTTATGAGTGCATATTGAGAAATAATGGTTCCCATGGATTATGAAGATATCAATGGTTTGGGAAGCCTGGGGGTTTTGTTTGATGTATATCTGTTTTCCAAGGTTTATATCTTCATTTAACTGTTCCAGGAAAGTACTCAATCCAGCAAAGCATACGGCCATGTGTTTCATTTAAACATGTCTGCAATCCCCCTGCTATCAATATAACCATTTGCTTAAGTGCTTTCCTGAATTCACGGTGCTATAAACTTATATTATCAATCACCTAGTGAACATTTTCTATACAACTTGAGAGCATAAAAGCACTGAAAAAAAAGGTCTCACAAGAGGGTTAACCAGCAGGTTTCTTAACCGAGTATATTTTCCATTAGTCCACAAAGAATATCAACAACAGGGCTTTCAGGTCAAGATGTGATATTGAACTCCAAGAAGCAACAATGGGGTAGGGTCTTCAGTCAGGGACACTGAAAGACCATAAAGACAACCAAGAACTCTATTAAATCAAGAGCTGGAACAGCATGGTCTCTGCTGTGTCCTGCTTTGGTTTCCGGGAATTAAGAGCTGATTCATTTCTGACAGCTGGTAAGCAGAATTACTAGAAGCCCAGGACTATAGGCTAGACTGTAGAGAATAGTGGAGGAAAACAAGCTAGGAAATAAGGTACTCTCAAAAAATGTAGTCGTTTAAAAAGAGACATTTATCTCTTAGTTTTTAACAGGTCCATTTTTAATTAAATCACATGCAACTTGAAAAACTTGTTAGCTGGTCATAGTTAGCTCCCTGGTTGTATTCATTCAGGCAGTTGTGCTAATAATTGAGTTTTCAGCTAAGGGACCATGTTAGGAAAAAAAATAGAATATGCTTTTTCTATGGTTTCACGAGATTTGTTTTTTTCACTGTTTCAGTATCAAACATTTACTTTAAATTACAGTTTGGAGCCCTTAATTCCTGCAAGAAGTGGCTTGCAGATTACCAGTTCAGTCAGGAACATAATCACTAACCGTCATGGAAGGACATCTATCACAGATCCAACGGGAGCACACTCCTGTACTCCCCATGTGTGATGTTTGCATGGCTGAAACCACTCTGCAATCACAGGTCAGCAAATTGGGAGCAATTCAGTCCGGCTATGGTCATATTCAAGGAAGGAAGAAAGCTGAGCAGTTTTTAGAGGCAGCAGTGGGGAACCCTGTGCTCAAAGAGTCATCCCTCAAGCCTGGGAAAAAAAAAACTATCTTGATTTACCTTCTGCACATGACAAGGCAACTGCCAACTGAAGTCTCCTCCTTCTCTGAAATACTAGATGCAGCCCTTGTTCCTTCAGAAGAAGGAAATATCAGACCTTATCACCTTTCTGTGTACCAAAGCGCAAGTGACTGTTCAGTGAAAAGAGCCATAGGTCTGCGCTCCACTCCCAGGTCAGCTACTCATTAGCTGACTGTCAGCTGCCAATCGTCATGCACTCACCATCTGCTTGTTTCATGATTTTTCCATATGGGTAATGAAGATGAAAATAGTTCTGTCAATGCTTCTAAAGTCTTTAGATGAAAGGCATTGTGTGAAAGCAGGATAATGGTCTTACCAAGACACAACCTGAGACAAAACCAGGCAAAGCTGGGAAAGCTTCAGTGAGAGCTGCGAGAAGATTCTGCTTCAACAACTTATATAGTTCAGATCTGAACAGATTTGCATTACTCTGGTGTGAATACATGTCCTGGTTTCAGCTGGGACAGAGTTAATTTTCTTCCTAGTAGCTGGTATAGTGCTGTGTTTTGGATTTAGTATGAGAAGAATGTTGATAACACACTGATGTTTTAGTTGTTGCTAGGTCATGCTTACACAAAATCAAGGACTTTTCAGTTTCTCATGCTCTGCCAGGTGCACAAGAAGCTGGGAGAGAGCATAACCAGGACAGCTGACCCAAACTGGCCAAAGGGGTATTCCATACCATATGACACCATGCTCAGTATATAAACTGGGGGAGTTGGTCAGGGAGCAGTGACCGCTGCTCAGTAACTGGCTGGACATCAGTCGGTGGGTGGTGAGCAATTGCATTGTGCATCACTTGCTTCGTATATTCTATTACCATTATTATCATTATTATTTCCCCTTCCTTTTCTGTTCTATTAAACTGTCTTTATCTCAATCCATGAATTTTACTTTTTTTTTCGATTCTCTCCTCCACCCCCCATGGAGTAGGGGGCAGTGAGGGAGCGACTGTGTGGCGTTTGGCTACCTGCCAGGTTAAACCACAACAGTAGAATATTGCAGGGCCTCAACACAACATACATGTCACTGTGAGGTCACATTAAGTGAATTATGGTTTGATTAGTGACATATAAAGCTTTTTACCTAGAGAACAGAAGAGGGTCCAGCCTCTCCAAGGAGTCACTGGATTGTTATCCCAGGGAGCCTTATAGCCCCTGAAGTTTCTGGATGCTATGCCCTGCTGAAAAAAATGACCTGAGGTGCTGGTGCCCAGTCACCTGCTCTGGTAGGAGCACCCCATGTCTTCCCCACACTCGGGCTCCTCTCCCAGGTATGGGGACAGAGGGACCATGCACAAGTCAGTCCTTCCCTGGCAATATGGGCACAATTGTACTAGTTTATATCTAAATATATCTGCATATACCTGAACATTACAGATCCTGCACACATTGAGTAATAACTTACTGTTCCTGAGACAAAACAAATATCCTAGTTGGGCAAAAGTTAAATAATTGGGTCAAATCAACATTTTGTTGAGAGTCTCAGATTCTACGTGATACAATTGAACAGGTTGTTGGCAAGAGATCCAATCTGTTCCTGCTGTAACTCTGCTGCTGTAAGTCGGTTTATATTGGTGATGAATTTGCTCCCAAGAATTTCAGGACATGTTAGCACACTAATGAGGCAGGTGCACGCAAGCAGAAAACTAGTCCAAATTCAGCACAGCTCTTAGAGGGCTCCTGGGATACCCTTGATAAAATTCCACCATCAAATAACAAGCAGATCGCATGGATGTTACTCCTGCCCCCAAAATCTTCCTCTTTGACACTGAAATCACAGAAGACTTGTTCCAGTGTTCAACTAAAAAAAAAAAAAACCTTTCAAAAACAGAAGCACAGCTCCTCTTCATACTGAAAAAGATCAGGTTTTAGAAGCTCCATTAGAACAATCCCAGCCCATAGAGAGAGCTAAGAGAAACTCTAACTACCTTTTTCCCATTCTTACATTTATCTGGAGAGAAGACTGGGCGCTTTCACGGTTATTTCTCTATTTTACAAAAACAGTGAATAAAATACATAGTGTTGAAGCAGAGGTTGGAGACTAGGACTCCTTAATTTGAAAAGAGTATCTTAGCCTTTCAGCTGAAGTCATTACATGTTCTCTCTGGATTGATCAGCATTGAATTATTAAACTACCCTGGCACTGCCAAACAGGAGCAAAGGAAAATTTAGATTGATACCTCTTACCCTTCATTTTCTATAGATTGTACCTCATTTTCTTTATCACATGAGTAAATGGAAACCTGGATAAAGTCCTCAGATCTTTGTAGAACACCGCCAAGCAACGTAAGGTGTGATGAGTTTGGTGGAATTCGACCTGAAGAAAGTTCAGCACACACCTTAACCAGCTCTTCAGCACTCTTCTAAGACTGCAGTGAACATGTGGAATGAGCAATGTGGTTCACAGCACAGCTTTGTCCACTGCAGCACCACCCTCCAGGGCTCTACCAGCATCTGTGAGCTCAGTAAGGAGATGGACTGTGAAGAAAACACCTTCAGAAAGTTCAGTAATGGCTATAACAAAGTAAATGCTTGCCACACCATAGGCATCTTTTTCCTCTTTTAAGCTTCAATAACCAGTGTTCAGAAGAGAGCTCTGAAAACCACTGTGAGGCAGCTCTTTTATGGAAATTTCTAGACAGAAGTCTTACCAGAGTTCCGTAGGAAATTTTTATCACAGCTCCAAATCTGAGCATGAAGGCATACCATTGTTCAGCTTTGCAACGTGTTATAGGCTGCTTAAGCAGACACAGACGATTCCTATGTTTAGGAAAAAAACAACAACTGTGAATAATTTTAAGGAGAAACTGAGCAAGAAAACTCCTCATGAAAAAGACAAGAATAAAAAATATTTTTTTACCTGCCCTGGAGTCTCCTTCAGACATCAAATGGAGATTAATACAAATTTGGCCAAGCAAGACAAAGAACTGGGAAAGCCTCACAAATGCATTCAAAACATTTTTTCCCCCAAAGAGGCTCTGGAGAGAATGAATTTGAATTAATTCGAAGTTGTCTCATTTTCCCAAAGCACCTCACAATTCAAGACCAGATACTGTGAGCTTGGTCTCAGACAAAAGTGGTGTTCATTTTATAGCAATTGACAGCCAATTGATTTTGTTTACTAACCAGATACAGAAATAACGTCAATTGAATAATTTCATTGTTATGGAAAAGTAGAACAGTTTGAAGTTCATTTTCAAAGTAAGTGTATTTCTTCTAAAAGAAATGCAATTAGACATTGTATAAACTCTATCTTTTGTAGATAAATAGGTTTCTGTGTGTCTAAACCATGGGCCTTTTATCCTCATTCAAAAAACACTTTTGAGCCAACAAAGTATGGCAGAGGTAGTGAACATAGTCTAAAATTGAATTCCAGTGTTATATATGAATTTTTAATAGCTCAAGTTAGAGATCAGTACAAGCCATGATAATGATTGCAAAAATAAGAATTTCAACTGAACACACAGAAATTTTGCAGCTCTCAGTGCAAATGAGGAAATTACTTGTTGTGAATCTCTAAAATACAGCAATCATTACTGAAAGTCTTACTGTAATTAGTGCAGTACATGTTTCTCAGGTGTTTGTGATGATTCAGTTGTTAAGACCTGAAATCAGAGAAAAAATGTTATAACAAAGCTTCTAAAAAAACCCAAAATCTCTCATTCTTTTTTTATAGCTAGTGAACACAAAAAACAGGAACTGAGGAGGAGTCTGACGTAGAAAGAACAAGTGTCATGATGGTTTGAACCGTAATCATGACTACAAATCATTTGATTGTGTCTATAAATTAATAACTGCTGTTCTTCAAGATAGCAAATGGAAGGTCTTAGTAGAGCCAAATCTTATGTATCGCCACTATTTATTATCTATCCTTTTGGCTGAGAAAGGAATTACAACATTGCTTGAAAAAAGTATATTTTCTCTTTGGCCATTCATGCTTCAAGATGTGGAAATATCAAAATGTGTTTGACAGCATTGCTTGATCAAAATCTATTGTCTGCGTCTTTATTTTTTAAGCTGTAATGCGATAGTGTTAGGGATATTAAAAAATGTAAAGTGACCTACAAGCAAGTGATTTGAACCTGTCATTTATAGCTGACAATGCTAACTTTAGGATTGACTTCACTGCCTATAAACAAAGGGGAAAAGGAAAATTAATATTTGCTTTCAGCTAATTGCTAGCTCCTGACAGTACATAAATTCAAAAGTATACCACCAGTAACTCTCAGCTACATCCTCACAGCTCTGCTCTGCCATCTCAGGAATGCTCCAAAGGGGTTAGCAATGTCCATGTCCTTAAGGAAGCTTTGGGCTGCTGCAGCATATTCACACTGAAGCCTACCGAGGGCATCTGCAGACCTATAAGGTCCAACAGCTGCCCCTGTGCCACCCCCCTCAAATTTCTTCGTGTCCCCCCCTCCTTCACCTTGACCTTTTTAAGAGTCAGACAGTCTCTTTAGCAGCGACCCCGATCTTCCTGCTCTGTTTTGGCAACGTGCAGACCATGGAAAGGCATTTTTGATTTGCAGTTTGATGAAAACACCCATCATAGCAAAGCTAAAAAAAACCCCAAACAAACAGAGAAGTTTAATTCATTAGTACTTATTCCTCCTCAAATATCTGAATTCACAGTTTGAGTCAGCTAGCAAAATTACTTCAATGGAGCTCAGATGCTTTTTCAAGAAACGCTGACTTTTCAGAAAATGAAGGCATTATTAAAGGGTGTAACTTGGCAATGTGTTAAATCTGAATTGTTCACGATGCATGTCGTAAACTGACAGACCAAGCCCATTTTGGAGTCTTATTGCTGGGAAGAGCTGTTTGGTTTTACTCTCAAGTCTTCATTCTCTCAAGCTCTTCAGCCTTATGTGATTTTTTGTGTGTGTGTGTGTTCCTTCCTATCTGAAATGTACCAACAGAAAGGAATCTTCACTTCTGCTAGCAGATCTAGAGACATCAGAGACATTTTCTGAACATGGACACGTCAAGGTTAACATTCAAGCTACAGTTCATTGCTTTGAGTAAAAAAAGTGTATTGCTTCATATGAAACCGAATTGGTGAAAAATTGAAGAACTGGTTTCAGGAAACAAAAATGCATGTATCAGGTATTTAATCTCTTTAAAAAGAGAGTCCTCCCTCCCCTCTTTTGAGTCCTTACAAAAGAAGGAAAACTGTCTCTTAAACCTCCCAAGACATGTCATTAATTTTTTGCCTTCTAGCAATTGATAAATTCACATATGTGCTTAACTAAAGCACATATAGTCTAATAACTCACCCATAAAACAGAGTCTTGGATTTAAGAGCCCAAATCACCCCAGTCGGTGCTGTCAAAATGCACACTAACATAAAATAAATACTTATACGACTACCTTCTTGTGCCAGTTTGAAGACACATATGCACAGACCACTAGGAAGCCCAAGAGTCTGCCAACTCCAAGGATTCTTGAGTCATACATCAGGCAGATCCAAAATAGCGATTGATATATTTTCTAATGCCATTAGAAAAACAAAACAAAACAAAACAAAACTGGGGACTCTCTCTAACTTTCTTGGCCTGTGAAGTTGCATACGCACATTTTTTACTCTTTTTTGCAACTAGGAAGGCCAGAAACTTTAGTTATTCTTTTTAAGTGAAGGTTAATATCTTCAATTCATTAGAAATATAAAGAAAAAGATACCAAGTATTTTAAGGTGAAATTATGGAGCTGCAATACTGACATTAACCTAAAAGCAATAAAAAACTCCAGTTAGTAAATAACTTGTTAAGTCCTAACTTCATTATCCACAACTTACTACTTTTTTTCAGGTTATTATTGAACGAAAGTTGAAATGACAGATTGTCTCCCAGCTTTTGGAGTGAGGAAAAGATAATTCTGAAAGTAGCTGCTTAATGAAATCACTGTTTTGACCCTTTGCAGTTTTTTGTCAAAGCTTGTCTGCTGACTGTTTCTATGACTTTCATTGTCCTTGCTGCAGATGGTCCTCCAGCCAGTGCCTGTGCTTCTTGCTGCTACTGAGCAGGAAACAAAGCAAAGCCACCATTATTATATACTGATTCCTCGCCAGCTTTTTACTTATTTAGACATTTTATTACAGTGTATTATTCAGCTTTGCATTTTTTTTCCAATAAAAATAATAGATGTTCATTGTAAGAAAACAAAAGGATTAAAGGCTTGGGAGCTTTTTTAAAAAAGGGTGAATATTTGATATTAATATATTTATAATAATAACTGAAAGATGTGAAAAACATCAGTGCCGAGAATCTAATTTTCTTACACCTCCATTTCTATATGGTAATTTAGTAACCACTCAGCAGGCAGGCTGGTCTGCATAAGTGACACGAGGGCTCATGCAGACGGTATGGATCAGCTCATACTTACGCTACTCAAAACATGGGAAACCTCAAAGTTCAAAGACATATGATCTCCATTAGCATAGTCCCCTCCACGTGGGGTCACACAGTGACCGCTACACTGTAGCCTTGCACCTTGGCAATGTTTGCATCGTTATGATGAAGGACTAAAATCCTGAAATGTTAAATAATCCCCTTAGATGCTTCTGTTTTACACACGCATGCCTTATAAATCCTTAAAGATTCTGATCGTACTGGTTTCAAGGTTTTCTCTCTAAATACAACAGCTGGAAGCTTTTTGAAAAAAAAAAAAACAACCACCACCTGATATTCTTACAGTCACTTGTAATCTCAACTGGGAGTCTGAATGAAAACATCAAATAGTGCCAGACTTTGAATAAAGCTTTGGGGGCCGGCAACACTGCAAGTGTTGTTGTTTAGGTCACACCTTCCACAAATAATGACACAGAGGAAGTTGTACTTACACCCAGTGCAGAGAAACCTCAGCCT
>NW_009218635.1:0-411 GCF_000690835.1 Fulmarus glacialis
GACCTCCAACACAGTTAGGTGTTGGGATCCCCCATCACTCCAGAAAAACAAATGGGTTCTGCCTCTTCATAGCTTGATGGAATTAGGGTACACTGTGCATTGGTGTCTACGAGAGCCTTATACTCCTGTGGATCTGATGTGCCAGGCCATCGAATCCACACAGTCCAGTAAACCTGGTTGCCCCTTTCCTCCACCTGGCTGGAAGCAGGGCCCCTCTAGTCCTGGTCATAGTATTCACTACCCACTTCTTGTAGAGGCGAATCAAAAGTCCCTTTATTAAGATCGGAAGTAAAGTCAAGTCTTCTACTCTGTCTGAGGAACTGCTCACTGGAAACTGGAGGAGCAGTTTTTCTGGAAAAAAACCCTTGTGTTATTGTTTTTCTTTGCAACTCATGTACCCGTGCCTGTAGG
>NW_009218635.1:497-6159 GCF_000690835.1 Fulmarus glacialis
GGGTTGTGTATCCATGATATCTCCTCTCTTGAGCAGAGGGATGCTGACTCCTAAGGGCTGAGACACTGGTCCATACAGGTGGGGAGTAGGACATATCTCCTTTGAGTTGCTGGAACTCCCGAGACAGTTTTTCAAACAGTTTCTCCACAGCAGAGACACAGGCCCATAGGGAGGAAGAGAAACTTTCTTCATATTGCCAGAGTTGGCCAGCCAATTCATCCAACATTTGTTCCTCTCCATCTTTCCAGGTCTTTATTGCCAATGAGTTTGCATACGATGCTGGTGCGCTCTGTACAAACTTCTGCCTTGTGAGTCGGGTGCACTTGACTTCATCTGGATCTTTGGGTAACTGCTTGTTGTTCAGGTCATCATAAATCACCTCCAGCAAGCCTAATTCCCTCAAATACTGGATACCTCTCTCCATAGCTGTCCACTTGCCTGGGTGACATATAACATCTTCCTTGATGGGATACCTTTCCCTTTACGCCTGACAGGAGTTGCCTCCAGACCCTGAGGGCTTGTGCCCCTTTTCCAATCGCTTTGTCAATGCCCCCTTCCCTGGAAAGGAATCCCAGTTGCTTGGCTTCCCTACCCTCTAATTCCAGAGTACTGGCTCCGTTATCCCAGCATCGGAGCAGACAGGTGACAATGTGCTCACCTGGATGACTACTGAAGTCTTTTCCTGTATCTCGCAGCTCACCCAGGGATAGAGATCGGGTGGTTACCATCTCATTTATGGGTTCTGCCTCCTCCTCCTCCTGTTCTTGTGATGGCCCTGCTTCATCTTCATCCCTTAATGAATGAGCTGATCTACTTGTGTGTTTCTTCTTGTGTGTAGGGGCGACTGATACCGGCATGGGTTGGTTCTCTGGTTCAGCCGCAGTGCCTGTCACCGGGCTTGGATTAGCTGCAGAGCCTGTCACAGGGATTGGAGTAGCTGCAGTGCCTGCCGCCAAGGTTTGAGTAGCTGCAATGCCTGTCACCACGGTTGGAGTAGCCACAGTGCCTGTCGTGGGGGTATATCTCTGGATGGTATTCTTAAACAGTTGTTTATCCCTAAACAAGACCTGAACCACATTCAGGAGACACAGCAATAGAAACATGCTGGTTTGAACATCCCAAGGATATTCAAAATTCTCAAGAGCTATTGTACTTAGCCTGGAGGATAAGGAAAGATGGAGAAAGCTGTCTCCCTCATTAATTGGCTCTCTGAGGAGAAAAAAGAAAAAGTATAATTATTAATAATTTCCGATAGATGGCTCCTGAAGTACAGAGGTGACGGCAATGCTGAGTACAAATACCGGATTGATCTCATGACCGATAATGTTATCATACTATAAGCCAGTACAGTATGGCAGCAGGGTGATAACAGCACTGTGTATAGCAAAGTGATAATCCACCTCCTAGAGGTGACACCTCACAGAGGTGACAAACAGCACATAAATATGGATAAACAGTATATGTAGCAAGTAAGGTGTTCGTAACACAACTCTGAGAACAAATACAACAACGTTGAGAGCAAATAAATCAACATTGTGAGCAACTACTGAACTAATATAATGAATGCTTATAACAAATATGTTTTAACATGCTCTGGTCAGATCTGTCGTTATCTCAACCCTTCGTGTCCCACATTGGGCGCCAAAAAGGACTGTTGTGGTTTAACATGGCAGGTAGCTAAACACCACACAGCCATTCACTCTCTACCCGCCGCCAGTGGGATGGGGGAGAGAACGAGGAAAAAAAAGTAAAATTTGTGGGTTGAGATAAAGACAGTTCAATAGAAGAGAAAAGGAAGGGAAAATAATAATAATAGTAGTAGTAGTAGTAGTAGTAGTAGTAGTAGTAGTAGAATATACAAAATAAGTGATGCACAATGCAATTGCTCACAACCTGCCGACCAATGCCCAGCCAGTTCCCGAGCAGCAGTTCCTCCCCCCAGCCAACTCCCCCAAGTTTATATACTGAGCATGACATCATATATTATGGAATATCCCTTTGGCCAGTTTGTGTCAGCTGTCCTGGCTGTGCCCCCTGCCAGCTTCTTGCTGGCAGGGGATGAGAAGTTCTTGACTACTGTAAGCACTGCTTAGCAACAACTAAAACATCAGTGTGTTATCAACATTCTTCTCTTACTAAATCCAAAACACAGCACTATATCAGCTACTAGGAAGTATATGTGCAAAAAAATTATTCATGGCACAAGAGAACAAGGCCATCTGTTCATTTTCAGCAGGGACACAGTGCAAGCATTTTGATTTAGTTCCACCACTGGACTTAAAATCAAAGAACAGAATATTCTCTTGATGCATGCAGTCATTTGTTGTAAACATGTTTCTAAGTGTTCCAATTATTTCTGTCTGGTTTTCCTTGGTGGGATGTCCTAGGCACTAGGGTATAAGCTGCTCTTCATCCCATCTGAATTCTGAATTCTGAATTCAGTCTTCACATATGTTGAGGGGCTTCTTTTTCCCTGACGCAGAGAATTCAGGTTCTTTTTGAGTCAGATTATATTAATCATCGAACCCCAAAATGCCTTTTGTTCTACACTCATTACCCCAACATGGGGGACATTATTAATTGTTTCACAGTTGTTTACAGTTCTCTCAGAGTCAGTATGAATTCTAGTCAGAAGGATTAGAAATGCTTATTTCTGATCAGAATGAGAAATTCTGGATTCAGTATAAAACAGGACATTTCATTGATAAATAGGTAGATGAGAAAAATAGAAGTGCATGTGAATACAATATAGTAAGATATAAGTGTGTGAGTTACCTTTAAAGCAAACTTTACAGTAATGGAGAATACACAGTGTTGTGACTAAGAAAATGCAAACAAACAAGAAAACAAAACTTAAAATGAGATGCTGAAAACCTGTAAAACTGTCAAAGGATTATGGGGAAGTGGTTCCCAATCACCAGACTGATTTGTCTGCACATAACAAACACAATGATTTGCTTTCCCAGCAAGCAGTAGTATCATGTTTTACCAAGATGACAATTTGTGTTTGAAAGACAGAAATTACTTCAGAAATTGGTATCAGTGCCCTGACAGCTAATGTTCATTAAGGGATCCCAAGACATTCTTTTAAGGGTAATAGTATTAATCCCATTTCGCTGGTGAAAATCTAGTCTGGGAAAGTTGATTCTGTGTGAAACACCCCTTTACTTCTCACTGGAGAGGTTATTAAGAATTTCCCTTCTTTTTTTTTCTTGGGGTTGGGGGTGGATGCCTGTTGTTTGTTTGGGTTTTTTTTACAGGAATTTTGTTATAGAGGATAACTACTAAACTACACCCCAGAGACACATGCATTGAAGTAGTAAATGATCACACAACAAAAAGCTCCACTGAAAGAATAAAAAAATTAAAAACAAAGAATATAATGAAAATGGAAGTTGCTTGCGTGAAAACTAATGAAATAAAAGGCCTTACAGATACAGTAAAATTCTGTGGTATATACCTATAGAAAGACAAAAAGATTTACTAGAACAAGAACAATAGGTTATTTGTGGGATGACATTTTAAGGTAACTTCTTGGTACTCCTCAGCCAGTTCCAAAAGTCATTTGCAGACATGATTGAATTGATGCTGGCTAATGGTAAGGGCAATTATTAACTCTTCACCCTTCCATGAATGAAGTTTGGGTATGAATATTTTTCATTTTATTTTTAGGAAAAAACCACTTTGTGAGAACAAAACAAAACATAATGACCTTTGATGAACATAGTAATATCACCAAAACCAGTCTGTGCACTTTGATGTTAGCAGTAATATTTGTCCATTATTTTGTTATCAGGGTCTAAATTATCAAAGAACTTCTAAAACTTATATAGGGGACTGGAGGGAAGGGAAATCATCAGAATCTACTTATGTCTACATATAAGTATTTGCATAAGTACATGAATCAAGGAAATGTGCTAAGGCAGATGCGCAAATACTTTTTACATGGAAGTAACCATTCATACAGATTTATACATCAAAAATTAGCACAGTCTCACTTACACCTGACCCAATTTGGAATAGTCTTAAACTCTGACAAAGTTTCAAATAAATTCAACTGAAGTTGCATACATTTGACAGAACTGACTTTGTTATCTGTTTTATAACTCTTAATATTTTTTATGCCAAACTGTTTTAAAAGTGCTTCTATTTGAAGATAATTTATATGCCTTTTGGGGGCTGATGATTGTTGTGGTCATTATCTGAATTATTGGCTGATAATTCCATGTGAATGCTGCTGTGTGCATACTCACACACAGCAATGGAAATCGGTATTTCACCTGTTAAAAGCTATCAAGAATGTAAACTTTAATACTGTTTCTAAGCGATTAGCTGAGAATGCCTTCGTAGATAACACCTATGAAATATAATCCTGACACAGACAAGTAAGCCCTTGAAAATGAATAATTTCTAAGATTTATTGCTAAGCCCCAGCTGGTTTAATGTGGTGGAAGTACACTGAAATTTTAGCAACTCCCAACTAAGCATCTGAATTGTAAATGTAAATAGAAACAGGAGCTGAAAACAACAGCAGAATAGATGTACTTGCAATTCAAGAACATACTTCACCAGAAGTAGAAATTTAACTTGAAAGCATCTTAACTTTGGTGAAGGGGAAGAAGTAGAGGAGAATGATTTTGCTGAGAATTTAGATACTTTGCTCATTTCCTGCATTTTCCCACATATGCTATCTTGCTTTTTGAGTTAGCACACTGAAGGCTCCCAACTGATGTGCACACTTAATGTGTGGACAATTTCCATTAACTTTCTGACATATAGTTAATACTTTTAGTGACTATGGGCTGTCTGAACACTTGCCAGAAAATGATGAAAGTGAAGAAATGGTTTCCCGTGTTACCACACAGAAGGTGTTCTTGTCAGTTCTTTCTTCTCTGACATTTTGTTCTGTCTCATCCAAGACATGACAGAACCAACTATTGCTGAGCAGAAGAGTTTTTTAGATCTGCACTTTGCTACCTACTGTATCTCTTTATGTGTAATTTCTAGAGAAACTGTACTATTAACAGAGAAGGAACAGTCACTGCTAAACAATCTTCTACTTCCAGACACAAATTATGTATAACATTATGGCAGGGATATCAATCTCCATTTTATTTGTGTGACGAATCAAGGAATCCCTACGATGGAAGAAGGCTCAGAGAAGATAGGTGTGGTGGGTTAAGCTTTGCTGGCTGCCAGATGCCCACCAAGCCGCTCTCTCACTCCCCCTCCTCAACAGGACACAGGGAGAAAATATGATGGAAAATCTCGTGGGTCGAGATAAAGACATGGAGATCACTCAGCAATTACCATAATTGAGCAAAGACGACTCAAGTTGGAGAAAGAGCAATTAAAATTTTTGCCAACAAAAATAGAGTAAGTTGGTGAGAAACAAAGACAAAACTAAAAATACCTTCCGTCTACCCTTCCTTTTTCCCAGGCTCAATTTCATTCCTTCATTCTTGACTCTTCTACTTCCTCCCCCTAAGTGGCACGAGGGGATGGGGAATGGGGATTGCACTCAGCTCATAACACTTTGCCTCTGCCACTCCATCTCCCTTACACTTTTCCCCTGTTCCAATGTGGGGTCCCTCGTGAGGGATACAGTCCCTCATGAACTGCTCCAACTCTCCAAGGAGAGTTTACCACTTGTAGAAGAAGG
>NW_009218636.1:0-3127 GCF_000690835.1 Fulmarus glacialis
TTGCTGGCTAGGGTTAAACCACGACAACATCTTATTGGAGCTATTCAGCTATGATCATTTGAGTTACTCAAACATTACATTGTGGCCTTCTGACAAATAGATGGATAAGGCTTTGGCATTTGTTCTCTTCCCACTCATCGACAAGGCCGGCCAGGTTTCTGACGTCATGCTCAGTCCTCATAGCCCCAGCGCGGCTGTGTTGCTTTCGGTGAGGCAGGGTCTGCATCACCTCAGTGTTCCTGACTCCTGAAACTTTATAACTTTCAGCCTTGGAGGGAAGGGATTTTTCTTGCTCTGATAGGACAACATCACATTAGACTTTGTCTTATCTACTTGCTGGCATAATGATTTTGTTCTTCAAAAATATCCATATTTGTTGAAGCCTTTTAATAGTTTTAGATCAAACAGATCTTTTTCTAAATTCACATAATTCATTTGTAGTTTGTTACCAATCGTTTAGTAAACAAACTAGCAAAATATCATAATTTAGTTCATACAGACATATGCTTTCCATTTTGAAGCTCTTCCCTGTCTTGATTTGTTGGTAGAGGACTAATTCAGTATGCAGCCATGAAACGCATGGAGCCAGGATTATTATTTCCACAAAATAAGAAGTTTTGATACAGTTTCTGGAGCTAGGAGACTGCTTAATTTTCTTCATCACTGCTCTTTATGTCACACATCATAACCATAATCTGTTTATCTAAGGGCTAATTAGGTTTTCATTAGCAAATCCAGCGCATCACTTTATCAGCAGCAATGTATGCATTCAACACGTAGAGCATCTTCTATACAAATCGCTTTAGCAATATTGTATATTACTGAGTTATGCTATTATAATGTTAAACATTGCATGCCCAGATAAATTGAAACTCTGAGGAATACAAATGTGTACTTTGTCTAGACATTTTTATTCAACCTACCTTATACTTGGAAACTGAAATTGGAAACTCTCTGCTAGGTTTCATTTGTGTCTCTGTGTTTTTGTGTATATAGGACAGTGTACACACACACACACAGAGCTACAAATTAAGATCACAGTTTTTACCATTATTAACTTAAAGTCTTAAAGCACAGGAATCCCAAAGATTAGGACAAAAGATTTTCCTGAATTTGTAGATGGGACCTGGAGAACAGTGAAACTGTAACCTGTTCAACAGACGTTTTGCAGCACAAACACAAAACCTTCCTGGAGCTACGTAAACCTGTAAGAGATGACAGGAAGTGACAAGAGAGATGGTTATTGCATTGTAGCAAGGAGGTGTAAAATTGTAACCAAAGAAGCAAGTAGGAGAGCAAAAGGAAGATTCTGGATTCTGAGTTTTCTGGCAGAATTTGAATTCTTTTGGGAGTAGAGGCAGGAAATTACGGTTTGAGAGGCAGTGACATGGTAAACTTCCTCAAGTGTTTTGGGATTTGGCAGGAAAAGAGGTATTGAAGACTTAGGTAGTTTCAGGTGAGAGGAAATGTCATTGTAGATTGAAGACTTCAGCCGAGATGGCATCAAATCTGCAGTACAAGCAGGCAACTGTACCAAAATGAGAAACCATCTTGCTGATACTCTTTAGTGAGGGGGGAAGGGAAAAAAAAAAAAAGAAAGAAAAAGAAGTTTTCTAACAACATTACAGCAAAGATAAATCGGAGGGCCACATCTATAAAAAAGAAAGGATTTGGGTTGGTGGCAGGACTTCTTTTCTCTTACTGAACTGTATGCTTGTGAAGACGTACTGTATTCCTTATGTTATGCTTTCTTATGCTGCACAAGTTCAAATGACTAATTGTCTAATACACTGAAAGAAAAAGCCAAAATGGCCAGTAGCAGTGACACATTTGTACAGCACTCATAGTGTTATCAAAGCATTTTATTCTCATGGAATACTTACAAGGGAGCTAATATTTTCCTGAGCGAAAGAAATTAAGCTGGAGAATAGCCTTCTTGGCAGACAGTCATATGACAGAGAGCTGACCTGGTGTTACAGTAAAAGCTCTAAAACATCCTGTTGACAATATTGTCCAAAGACGTGTGTGTTGTATACTGCTAAGAGAATAACATATAAGTCTCAAGATTAATGTGGAGTTGCACTATAACGTTTCTCAATAACAAAATGAAATATATTGCTAATGCACTAACAGACAAAGTAGAATAAAATAAATTTGCATGAAAAGGCAGGTAGCTGAATGCAAATCGTCTGCATGGCACTGAAGATTTAGGCTCAAAGGTCTGATAGTCACATTTTATGGATTTCACTTCTAGTAAATCATTCTGCTTACTGCTGTGTCTTTTTCTGCTGCCAGGTGGTAGGTTTCTTAGTGGTGTCTGAAGAACGAAAATAACTACACAAGATATTTAGTGTAGAAATAGACAATTTTATTAAAGAAAAAGTAATTGGAAAAAAAATCCCTATTATATAAAAAGAAGGAACAGATAATACAGGACTAAAAGGAAGAAAAATGAAACATTAGAAGTAAATAAAATATATTCATTAACTAATAAAATTAAAATATTAAAAGTGAATATAAGCTCGTTTAATAAAATGAAAAAATTTGCAAAAATGATACAATTAGCCTTTGCCTTGAATTCTGTTCAGCTATGATTGTCAGTTTAAAAAAAAATGAAACCAAAAACCAAATAGAAGTATTAACATGAGTCAAGGTTCTTACACACATTATTCTGTTTATGGAGAGTTTGCAAATATCAATCTGTTATTCCATAATTGAATAGTTCTGTCTTTTTAATGCTGTATTACATTTTGTTATTATTTAATTTTGTTACCTCTTTGGGACGAAATTATTTTTCCTCCAGTGATCAGTAAAAATATATCTGCATTATTCATGGATTTTTTTTTTTTTAAACTTTTCTGTCTTTAACTCTTATTTGCACACAAAAATCCTAAAGCTTTTGTCAGGGCTACAGCAATGAACTTTAAATCCTAGTTTTGTAAAGTTGTGGCCCTACCAACTCTAATCACATTTGTTAAATATTTGCAAAATCTAGTACTCCTCCAAAGTAATTTGTTAAGATTTCTTCATCTTATAATCATTTTCCTGTTATTCTTACACCAGAAAAGGTGCTACTCACCAAAAGCTGTGTTTAACTTGTGGAGGGTAAAAAATATTGCAGCTTCCT